>NC_059301.1:21652253-21674753 GCF_017591435.1 Portunus trituberculatus | reverse complement strand
TACATGCTGGCTTAAAACTTGGTGTATTATTGACAGGGATTGGGATAACATTTTGTCAGAACAGTTTTTTCCTAAAGTGACTAGAAAGTTTTTAATGAGGCAAAATAACAGGTTTTCATGCTGCTTTAATGACGTCATGAAATGTAAAAACTTTAGAAAACTACCTCATGATATATGAAGAAACTGAAAAAAAAAAGCGTTCTCTACATTTCTTTAGGCATCTTTCAAGTATGTCCATGCCAAAGCACATTGCAAAAAAATTTGAAATAGGCCTGTACGCCATTTCAAATGAAACTCTATGCATAACGTCATGAAGTCACGACGTTATTACTCTATCACATTCATATTCATACACAACATAGACAACCAATAGCTTATAATATTCTGAAAATTTCAAGCCATAAATCCTTTGTTTTTTTTTATAAATTTTTCAAATCTCGACTGCAGCATACCCTTAATAGGCAATAACAATCTACAATATACTTCTGTAATGATGACAACAATATGTAAAACATAAAAGAAAATAACTGGTAAATGTTTTGATGATATATCTTCCCTATAATGTGCATGCACAAAGGTTCCTTTGGGAGCAATTTTGATATGTGCATAGGGTGGTGGTGATTCACACGACAGGAGAACCATGTGATGATTGTAGTGCCATCTGTGAGTACACACAGTGAACTAACCACATGGTCATGGTATGTTTATAAGACAGCGAATATAACCACCTGAAAATAAGGCAGATCAAAATCAATGATATTGGATTATCAAAAGTAATAATTATGAAAAAAAAAAAAAAAAAAAAATATATATATATATATATATATATATATATATATATATATATATATATATATATATATATATATATATATATATAATAATAAAAACATAAAAAAGATACTAACTAGTGTGAAGAAACTTCACTAACTAATATGGAGAAACTTATTGTTATATTTAACCAGTAGGACTACTGTGCTTTCTATTAATGATTATCAAGAAAGTAATTGATAATTTTTACTACATTACTTTCCTCAGATCTTCATCTTTCTAAAACTCAAGCTGAAGCTGCATCTTTGTCAAACTTAATCATCATTCCCCTTTACAAGAGTCTGAATGACAGTTTTCATTGTTGTAAAACATGAAAACATTTCAGTAACTGGTCTGGTGCGGCACATCTTGAGCTGCTTCTTCACATTCTGACGAAAGTGGACCACTATTGCATTCTACTGAGGCATCTGGAGATGCTACAAGCCTCAGATGCTCATGCTTCTTTGTGTAATACATGTTGAGGTCCAACCTGTAAAGAAGAAACAGGTACAAACATGGTTTGGTGACAACTGCAGGTCTGCTGCAACACAATGCCAGACATTCAGAAAACTTCATCTATTCATAAAAATTAAAAAGGCATCAATAACTTGTATGACAAAAAAGTAAAATTGTGAACATGAAAGTGGATTATAAATAAATAAATTACTAACAGAAAAAAACTATAAAAATAAACAGAAAATATTTTTTCACTTTTCACTCCTGAGACTGAAGACAAGTTAATATTTGAAGAAAAGAAAAGAAAAGAAAAGAAAAAAAAAAAAAAAAAAAAAAAAAAAATAATAATAATAATAAAATAAATAAATAAATAAATAAATAAATAAATAAATATATATATATATATATATATATATATATATATATATATATATATATATATATATTTTATTTTTTTTTATTTTTTTTTTTATTTTTTTCTTTTCTTTTCTTCAAATATTAACTTGTCTTCAGTCTCAGGAGTGAAAAGTGAAAAAATATTTTCTGTTTAATTTTATAGTTTTTTTCTGTTAGTAATTTATTTATTTATAATCCACTTTCATGTTCACAATTTTACTTTTTTGTCATATATATATATATATATATATATATATATATATATATATATATATATATATATATATATATATATATTTTTTTTTTCCCACATTACACAAAAAAGCTCCTACTTACCTATATATTACATTTACAAGAGCATCATTGTAACTGTCTCTCCCCATTTCCAGGATCCTTTCCATGAGAGTGTAGATCATGCCGGAAAACTGCAGTTCAAACCGGGATATAGTCTGTTCAAAACTCTGGCTGTCTTCATGGGAGGTGGCAGCAGGTTCTGGTGAATCCTAATAATGAAGATATAAATGATGTAGTTTTGCATATAACAGCCTGTCAGCCTGTCTGCTGCTCCTTCCCTGATTTTTTTTTTTTTTTTTTTAGCTGGGTGGAGTTTGTATAATATGAGTATAATGTTTTCTTCATAATTTTGATGAAACAGTATGTCAACCCCTGTCTGTAATAGTGCATAATACATTCAAATATAATGCTGATGGACAACTAAAAGTTTAAACACTGGTAACATGCAAGCCATCTCACATAAGGTTAAAAATGGCTCACCATGCCAAGTAGAATACAAAAATCTCAACACAAAGTTCACAAGCTGGAAAAAAAAAAAAAAAAAAAAAAAAAAAAACCTTTAGATTTGTTACAATTCATGAAAACTGAAAACTTAGTAAGAGCATTCCAACTACAATAAATTCAATAACAGCACGGATGCACTCTGCACATTCAACATGATGGTAAATAATTGTAACCACTATTAATATTAGTGCCAGCTTTTTGAAGATAACACATTGCAGTAATACAATCCTGCCTAAGCATCTCATTCCTGTGTACAAATTTCTGTTCCTTCACACTTACAACTTTCTCTATCATTATTTCACCATTCCATAGGATGTTGTCCTCTTACATCTATAGTATGCACACACACACACACACACACACACACACACACACACACACACACACTACCGGCCCGGTAGCTCAGTGGTTGGAGCGCTGGCTTCACAAGCCAGAGGACCGGGGTTCGATTCCCCGGCCGGGTGGAGATATTTGGGTGTCTCCTTTCATGTGTAGCCCCTGTTCACCTAGCAGTGAGTAGGTACGGGATGTAAATCGAGGAGTTGTGACCTTGTTGTCCCGGTGTGTGGTGTGTGCCTGGTCTCAGGCCTATCCGAAGATCGGAAATAATGAGCTCTGAGCTCGTTCCGTAGGGTAACGTCTGGCTGTCTCGTCAGAGACTGCAGCAGATCAAACAGTGAAACACACACACATACACACACACACACACACAAGACATCACTGAGCAGCTCGCAAGGAAAAGCTACAACAGGAGTTAGAGCCTGACCTAGACATATGTAGAGGAGGGGAGGGGGTAATAGGTTCACCTGTCTCCATAATAAGTTTTAGATCATATAGATGGAAAAAAAAAAAAAAGAGAGAGAGAGAGAGAGAGAGAGAGAGAGAGAGAGAGAGAGAGAGAGAGAGAGAGAGAGAGAGAGAGAGAGAGAGAGAGAGAGAGAGAGAGAGAGAGAGAGAGAGATATATGGAACTGCGTAGTGCTGCCAGACGTATGACAGAATCAAAACATACGCCATCGTGTGAAAATCAGCGGTACACTGAAACACCTGTTGGGCTAAGGAAACTGACTGAGGATATTATGGACAAGGATTTTTCTGGATTTAGGGATGAAAGAGATAGTATGAGGAGGTTGATCAACGCAGAAAGGAAGGGAAGGGAAGTGATGTCGAGTTCAATGGACAAGTAGGACAGACTGACAACGGAAGACACAGAGCTGAAATTGAGATTAGTAGAATATAAGGAGGTCAATGTAATCAATCAGGGATTAAAGGAGGAGATACAAGAAATAAAGAAACAAAATGACGTACTACTAAAAGCCACACGTCAGGACTATGAAAACTCCCTAAGGAGCTAACAGGTAAAAGTACAGGATGGGATTGTGGACAGGATGGAAGGTGGAATGGATGAAAACAAACTGAAGGAATTACGAAATGCATGAAAGCAAGAACAGGAAGAGGAAAAAGTAAAATTTTCAGAGGTAGTAGAGACAAATTCAGGAAAACACAAAAGTTGCTATAATACAAGTTATTAAAGAGAAAGAAGATCTTATGCGAGATATAGTAGATAAGAGGAAAAGTTTCAGGATTTTTGGGATGAAGGAAAAAAAAAAATCCAAACAAGTTGATGAGAGAACGTGAGGAGAGAGAACTGGCCAAAACTATTATCAAACAAGATCAGGACAGCACACAAGAACTCAACCAGGAGGTGGAGGAAGTGATCAGGTCAGGAAGATACAGTGAAGGGGCTAAGAGATCAATGAAAGTGAGAATGAAATCCCAAGTGGGGGTAGAGGAAATTATGGCTAGGAAAGGGAAGCTGGCTGATGATACTGAACATAAGGATATATGGATAAAAAGAGATATGAACCTAGAGGAAAGGGAAAAGGAGAAAGTGCTAAGAAATGAAGCTGAGGAAAAAAACGAGAAAAGGACGGAGATCGAGAAAAAGAATTTCTACTGGAGTGTTCTAGACAAGAGACTAAAGAAGTGGTACCTACGGAAGAAAGAGGAGGTTGTGGAGGAGGCAAGAAATTAAGAGTGACATATACTAATATAGATAGATGGGTTGTTATCTAGCATGTTGGAGGTTAGGGATTATTTGAAAGAGAAAAAGCCGGATGTAATGTGCATCGTTGAAACAAAACTAAGCGAGGAGATCCATGTTAACTTTAAAGAGGAGGAATATAATAGCTGGAGGAGAGACAGGAAGGATAAAGGGGGAGGAGGAGTGATAATAATGGTTCATGATAATATATGTGTGGAGGATGTGCAATATGGTGAGGACTAAGTGGAAGTAATGGGCATAACAATCAAAACAGGAATAGAAAAGGAAAATCATAGTTACATATGTGCCACCTAAGACAAATACATGGGGAACTGAAGAACATAAAGATATGCAAAGAGAGGCGATTAAGTCCCTAGATAACATGATAAGAAGAGATGGAAGAATACTTTTAGTTGGAGACTTTAACTGTAAAAAAGTAAACTGAAGGGAGATGGAAGTAATGTATAATGCTGGACAGTGGAGCGAGGAGGTGTTATAGTTGACTATGGTTAATACAATGGATCAGTGGGCAGAGGAGTCAACAAGGTACAGGGGGGAAGAAGAACCATTGTTGCTTGATCTATATGTAGTTAGGACGATGACAGAATCTCAATAGGCCACGCCCCCTCCCTACTGTACTCATACGTCTGGAAGCGGTATCTGTAACATGCTCGATAATTAACCAATATATTTGAGTATACTAATTACAAATTTTCACTTCGTAACAAGTAATAAGTTTACCGGAACTCATATTTAAGTTTCTCATGTGTAATTCATTACACTGATACCATCATCAGAGTTCGGAAATTTTACTTTCAGGCGGATCTTCAATTATGTATAAAACAATGTTTAACGGTATTGGCGGCAAGCACTCAGGCCGGGCACACACCAGAATCCTATCAACTGCATGAGAGGGGAGGTTATGGTGTCCCCCACTCCGCTGTCCAGCCATACTCCAACCCCTGGTAAGCCAGCTGGTACTTTAAGGCTCATCAGTCAAGCAAGAAATATTGTTCTTAAAGTATTCAAGTACTTTGATAAGGACAAGAAAGAGCCAGTAGATGTGATGAAGAAAACCTGAGGCAACGAAAGTTAAAGGGATCACAAAATAAATAATTGCAACGCTTTCTTAAACACTGCACCAAGAAAATAGAGCAAGGAGGGGAAGGGAATGTGGTGGTGGTGGCGACTGCTGGAGAGAGAGAGAGAGAGAGAGAGAGAGAGAGAGAGAGAGAGAGAGAGAGAGAGAGAGAGAGAGGAGAGGAGAGAGAGGAGAGGAGAGAGAGAGGAGAGGAGAGGAGAGGAGAGGAGAGGAGAGAGAGAAGAGAAGAGAAGAGAGAGAGAGAGGAGAGAGAGAGGAGAGGAGAGAGAGAGAGAGAGAGAGAGAGAGAGAGAGAGAGAGAGAGAGAGAGAGAGAGAGAGAGAGAGAGAGAGAGAAGGGAGGAGAAGATGGTGCTGGTGGTGGCACTGACAGAGAGACAGAGTGGGAAAACTCAACTTATTTATTCACAACCTGGTATTTATTGAACCAGGACACCTGAAAGCTTTAACAATTATATTGAGACAAGTTATACAAAAATACATGCAAAACTACAAGTTTTAAAGCATTCTTTTATTGTTATACATTTATGTTATCAGTGCCACAGTCAGATGTCAAGTGGCGGTGTCGAGACTGCTGTATGAGAACATGTTCTTTATCTACGACGCTGACGGGAATGGGGGTGTGGCCTATTGAGATTCTGACATTGTCCTGACTATAGTATTCACAAAGAAACCAGAGCCCCCTCAAATCATACAATATCTTAGTTCAATGGGAAGAAGTGATCATGTGACATTAGAGATGCAAATACAAGAGGAGGATGGGATAAGTTACAGAGATGACTACAAAGGAGAGATTAAATTATGCAAGAGCGGATTTTGAAAAATTAAGGATCTTTTTGCTGATATTGAGTGGAGAAACATTATGTATGGAAAGACAATACAAGGGAAATATGAAATATTCTTACAGAAATATAATGGAGTAAAAAAATATGTACCAATATGAAGGATATTGGAAGATTATTGGATAATTTGGATGTCAGAAAAGCAATGGGACCAGATGGTGTATCAAGCTGGGTGTTAAAAGAAAGTTAAGAGCATCTACTGGATCCAATTTGGGAAATAATCACAAGTTCAATAAATGGAATGGAAGAGAGCCAACGTAATACCGATATTTAAAGGAAGGAAGGCAACTGGACCACTAAACTACAGACCAGTGTCACTTACTAGTGTTTTGGGGAAGTTTTATGAAATAATTATAAAAGAAAAATGGGTTAAATAACTAGAAGAGGAACAAGTCATATCGAACAGACAATTTGGGCTCAGGACAGGGTGGTCATGTGTATTAAACTTATTAAGCTTCTACTTGAGTTATTGCAGGACTGAAAAACAGAGATGGATGGATGGATGGACACAGTATACCTGGATATGAAAAAAGGGCTTTTGATAAAGTCCCTCATGGAAGACTACTTTGGAAACTAGAGAACATAGGAGGACTGTGAGGAACTTTGCTAGAATGAATAAGAAATTATTTGAAGGATAGGGAGATGAGAACTGTGATCAGAGATACATACTCATCTTGCCATAAAGCAACAAGTGGAGTGCCACAAGGGTCAGTGTTAGCCCCCATTATGTTTCAGATTTATGTGAACGACATTCACACTGGGATAAACAGTTATATTAATTTATTTGCTGATGATGCAAAGCTGCTAAGAATTATCAAAACCAGGGAGGACTATCTGCTGTTACAGGAAGATATAAACAAAATCTGTGAGTGGAGTAAGAAGTAGAAATTGGAATTTAATGCCAAGAAAAGTTACATAATGGATCTAGAAAAGAGCCAGACTGGTATGGAACTATCTGATGGGAGAGGAACAAATAATGAAGACTAAAGAGGAAAAGATGTGGGAGTGATTATACAAGAAAATCTGAGCCCCCCAAAATACATAAGCAAGATATTTGGATTATCACTAAAATGTTGACTAATGTAAGTGTGGCATTTCAGTACATGGACAAAGATATGATGAAAAAAATCATCACAAGCATGATACATCCAAAGCTGGAATATGCAGCAGTGGTGTGGTCTCTGAGCTCTAAAAAGGATATAAGAAGATAAGAAAAGATACAGAAGATTACTACACAGATGGTGCCAGAACTAAAGGACCTAACATATGAAGAATGACTGAAGGAAATGGGACTACCAACCTTACAAGATAGAAGAGAACAAGGGGACCTAATAACAATGTATACAAGATAGTCAATGGCATTGAAAAGATAGACAAGGAAGACCTGGTGCTGGTGACAGAAGAAGATATAAGGACAAGAGGACATGTAAAGAAGATCAGGATGAGGCAGTGTGTGAAGGATATTAGAAAATACAGTTTTCCACACACAACAGTGAAGTGGAATGCATTGAATAATGAAGTTGTTATAGCACATAATGTGCATAACTTTAAGGAAAAATTAGATAAATGGAGACATGGAGACAGAACACTATGAGCCCCACTCAAACCCTGTACATATTATATAACTAGGTAAATAAACGCGCATGCGCACACACATACACACACACACAAAAGAAAAAGTACTGTTTTTTGTAATAGGTCAGTCAGTCTGGAAGCAAGTCCTAAGTTATATCTCACTTATCTCTCTGTGTGACCAAGCAATCTTTGAGTGACTTCCTTATTCTGTATTAAAATCACATACCTTTCCCCTATGATATTCATTGCATAGAATGATTTTTATCTTTGGCAAATATACATTTTTGTTTATGTGGACAGCACAGTAGTGTGTATGGTTGTTCTTTTGAATAAAAAAAAAGTAAGTAAACAAATAAAACACAGAAATCAATAAATGAAAAATAAAAAAATAAACAAAATGAAATTAAACATATACAAAAATTAATGAAAATAGTATGAATAGAAATAACAATAAAAACTAATCGAATAAAAGACAAATACGTAAAAACAATAAATAAAATAAAGATTAAAAGGTAAAGGAAAAAAAATCAGGCTTGCATAAACATAACAAATAATTTGAGCATAATTCCTTCCCCCCACCAGACACCTATATACATACTATTTGGAAATATTACAACTGTCTGATTACATAGTCATCATTCTCAAACACAACACAGAACATCAACTATAAAGAACAAGAAAGGTATTTCTAAATGGAACAGTTTTTCGACTTGCATTTGAATCAATTTAATGTTGCTGTCTTCTACTGAAAATAAAAGTTGAGTAACCTAAGCTATGAAGAGTTAGCCAATCACAGAAATAAAAAAAAATAACAAGCTTGTTTCTAAATGCAAAGGGATTATTAATATGTTACACATCACATGAATACCTCATGGTCTACAGAGTCTCTGCGTTCATCTGACACCCACAGTTCAGCTTCCATGTAGTATTTCTTCATTCTCTGAGGGAGGGGGAAGGAAGGGAGAGAAGTGTAGGATGGAATGAGGAAAGGAATAACGGACCAATTGGGGACAGGGAGGAGGAATAATGTGGCAAAAAATGGCAGACAGCAGATAACTTTTTGAATAAATTGTGATGAGAGGTTGCTGAATCTTTAAAATGACTGGTAAAGAGATAAGTAATACCAGCATGAACTGTACTCAAGTATTACACATAACAACAGATACTAAAGTAATGTGAAGAGAAACAAGTCAACAAGAATCAATACTGTGAAAAATGACACTGTGAACTGTGAAAAAATTCCAATAAAAAAACATCAACATTCTCTAAACTGTTACACTTACTCTAACACTGGCTTGTTTTCTTTTTGTTCTATTATAAAAATTTTCAAATTTAAAAAAGCTCCAGATAAGAATTTTTTTCACGATAATTTTTTTTGTGGTGTGACAGACGGTTTAGAACCTATTATAGCTTGGATCCACAACACTCACATTAAGGAAACATCTTTATTATCAACACCAATACCATTATTATACCTTAATGCAATAAGAGACTGGTTATACAAAAGTAGTGAATAATAAAGTAAATCATTGGAACTGTCTGCCTCACTAGAATTAAAGATAGAAGTATAAAAATACTAAGAAGACAAGCATTGTCACAAATACATGCATGTATTTCCAAGGGGTAAGGCATCAGACTCAATACAAGGTGGCAGTTAGATTATTATTACTGACACCATCTACCTGAAAATCTACGTATATATATATATATATATATATATATATATATATATATATATATATATATATATATATATATATATATATATATATATATATATATATATATATATATATATATATATATATATATATATATATATATATATATATATATATATATATATATATATATATATATATATATATATATATATATATATATATATATATATATATATATATATATATATATATATATATATATATATATATATATATATATATATATAGTCAAGCTTCCGCTATCGCGACTTCAGCTATTGCGTTTTATTGCTATCGCACACCCATGAAAAGCTGCTAAAATTTCATTATCGCGACCTCAGATGCCTGCTATCGCTCGCCCCGCCATGATGTCATGGGAAATCTAAGCGCTCATTGGCCAAAACCGCCTTCCCACCAAGATTAATTCAGCTATCGCGTTTTTGGCTATGGCACAGCTATTTCGCCCCAATTGGGCGATAGCCGAGGGTTAGGTATATGTATATATATGTATATATATATATATATATATATATATATATATATATATATATATATATATATATATATATATATATATATATATATATATATACACACACACACACACACACACAGTAAGTCCTCGTTATACGGTATATATACACTCCTGAAAACCTTACTGCAAATCAAAATTACCATATACCGAACCCATTATAACATGTAATAATAGAGGATGTGTTCCAGCACGTCGAAAGTCACCCCTATAAACATGAAAATATATGACAATAGTCATATAAAAAAATGTAAAATACTGCGCAAAAGAAATAAACAAAACGTTTTTATTTACCTTCCACTCGCCACATATTCTATCAGATGATGTCCCTCCCAAGGCTAAGGGATTTCAGCCCTTACTCATAATATCTACAAAAAACACGCCAAAAGGACTTCATTACTGTTCAGCGAGAAACATGGGAAGAGACTTATTGTTGTGGTGGCCACGCGGCATGGTGATACGGTGTAAACAAAACACGAGCGGATACAGTATCTGTGAATTTTTCTTGCCGTAAATAGAATCGAGGGTAGTAATTACCAAGCACTGTAACTGTGGGTTTACTGGATAACGAAGTACCGTTTAAGGAGGACTTACTGTATATATATATGTGTGTGTGTGTGTGTGTGTGTGTGTGTGTGTGTGTGTGTATATATATATATATATATATATATATATATATATATATATATATATATATATATATATATATATATATATATATATATATATATATATATATATATATATATATATATATATATATATATATATATATATATATATATATATATATATATATATATATATATATATATATATATGATGTTTTAATAAATAATTCATGATTGCAATAACTTACCTCAATGAAGTTGGCAAAGCTGACGCAGATTGAAGTGAGCTTTGAAATAATGCGCAGTAACTCTGGTGAAGTCAACATGCAGTCTTTGAGGCATCCACTAAGAAAGTCATTGTGGAAAGATAAAACATCATCCACATTCTCTACCTGAGACAAGGACAGGTGACTAGTTAATGCCTATATCATAAATTCAATGCAAATAAAATTCATCATAAAAAGACATGAACTTTTCAGTATTTTCAGTAAGAAAAATTATAATTAAAACAATGAAATACAAACCTTCTGCATTTTATTGATGAATGTCTGCCAATTATGCTCTATGACCTCAAACATCATGTAATACTCAATATTTTGAATAAAATTTAACATCCGTTGTCTCAGAGCAAATGCAGCAGTGTAAGTTCGAGATGCAGACACAGGGAAGCTCTTGGCAACCTTGTTGCTAACCCACACCCTGAAAAGATTTTAATTTTTTTTTCTTTAATCCATATAGTATTTAATGCATACATACACATACCTCCTTGAGAAGTGCTAAGTACATATATATATAAATCTTCTTTTAGAGCCTTTGTACGTCCTTGAAGGACTGATTGGTAACAGCACAGTAACTCTGGCAAGTAACTCAGGGAGGAGGAAACAGCTCAACCCCAGTAAATCTGCCCCTATGACGGCGTGATATGTTAAATTTAGGGTGCCGCCGTGGTACAGTGGAACCATGTGCACTTTGGGGCCCGAGGGTCTCCAAGCACACAGGTTTGAATCCTGTCCACGGTCCGAGTGTAAGTTGGGCTTCCTCACTCGAGCAATGGTTTCCTATCGGGTGGGCTTTGAGATAGGAGGTACCCTAAAAAGTATCCCCTTTTGCCCATAAATTCCCGTGAAAAGCCCACATGGTATAAATAAAATAGGTATTTGTGATGTAAAAAAAAGTATCTCTTCATTACACACATTATAGAGTTGTGGAATGTGCATTTAAAATGGAGAGAGAGAGAGAGAGAGAGAGAGAGAGAGAGAGAGAGAGAGAGAGAGAGAGAGAGAGAGAGAGAGAGAGAGAGAGAGAGAGAGAGAGAGAGAGAGAGATATATATATATATATATATATATATATATATATATATATATATATATATATATATATATATATATATATATATATATATATATATATATATATATATATATATATATATATATATATATATATATATATATATATATCTTCCTTAGTCTAACATTGTGAGTTCTCAGAAGGAATATATATATATATATATATATATATATATATATATATATATATATATATATATATATATATATATATATATATAATTCCCTTCCTTAGTCTAACATTGTGAGTTCTCAGAAGGGAAGTATATATATATATATATATATATATATATATATATATATATATATATATATATATATATATATATATATATATATATATATGAAACAATTTGTAATTCTTTTTAGATTATACATGGTAAATAAAAAGTATATAACCAAAAAAATTCAATCTACCATGACCCCTAATTCTGAAAAAGGACGACACTGTATTGGTTAATACGAACAGTAGTAGCTAAGGGAAAAAAGCCCCACTGTGATGCCAGTCCAAAGAGATAGATCAAAAAGGATCACTAATCAATTGGAGGATGAGTCTCTCGAAGCATCCTTTTTGAAAGAATTTAAGTCATAAGAAGGAAATAGAGAAGCACAGAGGATAAGGTTGCCATCTCTGGAATTTCAGCTTCCATCAATAACTGTAGAAAAACACACACACACACACTTGAGACTTGGAACAGTTTGAGTGAGGAAGTGGTGTCAGCAATGAGTGTGCATAGTTTTAAAGAAAAATTGGATAAGTGTAGATATGGAGACGAGGCCGCACGAACATAAAGCCCAGGCCCTGTAAAACTACTAGGTAAATACACACACACACACACACACATATATTAACGACATGCCAGAAGGAGTGAACAGCTACATAAATTTGTTTGCGGATGATATGAAACTGTGCAGAGTTATAAAGCAAAAGGAGGATTGTGAAATACTGCAAGAAGACCTAAATAAGATCTGGGAATGGAGTAAGAAGTGGGAAACGGAATTCAATGTGAACAAAAGCCATGTCATGGAAATGGGAAAGAGTGAGAGAGAGAGAGAGAGTGTGTTCACTGGATGGCAGCTCTGTAATCTGGTTTCAATCAATACTAAGATGTATGGATCAGAATGAAGTTGAGGGCTCGATGCTCCCAGCCTTCCCTGCATCACCTCCTGTCCCACACCCAAGTATTTATTCCTTAGCCAGTGTTGATAGGGGTCAGTTTGAATTACTGTTTACTTGTTTGTGGCCTTATGACCTTGGTACAACAGCAAAAGTAAATAAGTTGATCTTTTTTCATTAATTTATGTTTTCCAATATTATATCATGTATTAGTGAAGACATACAGAATTTAAATAGTTCATGTATGGTAACCCTAAGACAGGGAGTTCCAGAGTCTACTAGAAAAAGTGTTGAAGGATTGAGAATATGTACTGATTAACTCTTGCATTAAAGGGGTGAACTGAGTTAATCATATGATGATATATAAAACTAAAAGCTTAAAAAAAGTGGCATCATGTTCATGCAAAAAGGTGAAGAAAAATCTTGCTACTAACAATCTCTTTCACGCTTGATCTACTTACCTGCATAGTAACTGTTCAACATGCTTGCAATAGAACAGGTGTCTAAAGATCATCTGGTAACAGGCAATAGTTTTCTTGTCCAGTACCAATGACAGTGGCCAAGTGACTTTGTAACCAAGGGAGAAGCCTTCTAGGCCAGTGAGCTGCAGCCTCTCTTCTTGAGGGTAGTACTCTCGCTCATCTTCAGTCTCAATGCTGTGAACGGATAAGATTAAGCTTATGCAAACCTTCAAATACCTAGACCAGTCAATTCTTCTTTAGTTATTCTATGGAAAGACGAATATTTCAAAACCATTTCAACAACCAACCTGAGGATCCTCAACATTTGATTCATTAAAGTGATAGGCTGGAGGTCACATTCAATGTCATCTTTATAGGGATCTGAGTTGGCAGCAGAGGTTCTGAGTGCCAGTTCAAGTAAGGACTCCAGTCTTGTTGGCAGCACATCATCAATGTTCTTTGTTAATTCCTCTTCACAGAGACTCATTAACTGCACAACAAAATCTCCTTGGTCCAACAGGAAATAGTGCTTGATTGACCTAAAAAATCAGGACATACACATGTTACACTATAGTATAAATAAATACAATAAATAACAGGTTACATTTCTGAATGATATTCCAAACTAGTGAGAAATGCTTACTTGTAGGGTAACACTGCATTTATTTTCTTGTGTTTCTAACATAAAGGATTATTCATAAGAAGTGGTACCTTAAGCGACCCATGAGATCCTTTTCCTCCATGAGAAGCTGAAGTATCCTTTTGGAAGCAAAGTTGTAGGTCTTTTCAATGAGTTCACCATAGGAGCGGGAGCACAGACCATACACCAGAACCCCAGGGTCTGGGCACACTACACTCTGGTCTGTAATAGAGACAAATATTAGGGAGAAATTCTGAATGCAAGTAAGGAGAGACCTGTATGAATCAAACACGTTAATTCCTTCGATACAAGATCATACATGCGTACGAGAATTGGTTCCTTGTTCACACATACAACCTTGTACGCATGTATGAGATTGGCATTGGGATCTCAATAGAAAAATTAAATACTTGTATTATGGTTTGGAATGCTGTCTGATGGCCTTGTATGGGTGCACAGATGCACTGGGGAAGCCCCTCACACTATTTTAGTAGCAAATTAGTATGTTGTTTTAGGCCTATGTCACAGCATCTTAGCCAGTGTCCTACCAGGACAGGAGTCTTCCTCAGTTAGATTTATGGACTCATTTTGAGCTGATGTACACCGCCTGTGTGGACTTCATAGTAACCATATTGGCTGGTAGTGTACGTCAATGTTCTTTTTTTTTTTTTTTTTTTTTTTTTTCCTTCTTTCTTCTGCCATGGGTGGCACCAGACCTTCTGACTTCAACTTTGAGTACCTTTCTGGCAATGATGTGAGTGATGATACAGATGATAGTGGTAAAAGTGACTGTGAATATGAGTGAAGATGATTTTATGGATAAAATTGAACCCACGATGGACCAGGGGTCCATCATGTCTGATCTGTTACATAATGTGCGGCCAGACCCAGTCCTGGTTCAGTGTCAGTGCTGATGACCTTAACCCTGCCAACCTGTCTACCACATCTGTGCCTTGATTTATGTGCCCATATGAAGCCTTCATGTATATAGCGGCAACTCTTGATTTACACGTTTAATTTATGCGTTTTTGTTACTATGCGACCAAAAAAATATTATAATTAATTAAATTTGTGCAATTGGTTTGCTTATATGCGATTTGGCCCAACCACATTTTCAAACTGAGCGCCAGATGCAATTTCAAACTGCATGCCAGAGAGTTCTGCAGCTGGCTGATAGGTGGGAGCTCCGCTGCCATGGACACATTCTTCCACTACACAGTGATACAAAAAGAATTTTCCAAGAAAAAGTGCCAGACCATCATGCTGCAGTTTTTCAAGAAAACACCAGTGGAAGATGTAGTACCAGAAGAGGATGTGGACAATCCCGTGGAAGCAGAGGAAGCAGAGGAATCGCAGGTGGATGATGACGTCCTTGACTAGGAAGTGGACAGCAACAGCGTGAGCTTGTGAAGGATGAAGACATTGGCGTCCTGCGTTTCTTTTTTTACTAGTGTTTACTTTTATACTGTGGGATTATTTTTGATAAGTGGATGTTTGATAAAGTGGAAAAGCTCAGAGGAAGATGGTGACTGAGTGTGGTGTGAGTGGTGAAGGTAGTGACACAGTTAGTGTTGTGTTTACATATTCTTTGTTTTGTTTTTTTGCCTTTTTATTTTTTTGCTTTTCCCTTTACTTTAAATACACTTCTAGTATTTAGAATGGTAAATAATAAAAACATGTTAATTTAGCTAAATAAATAGAGTATTTTGTACAAAATTTTTTGGACCACATCCTGCATCCCCCCTATTATCTTTTGTTTCTTGTGAGAATTACAAGTTTGTTTTACTCGAATTTTGATATACGCGATGCCTCTTGGAAAACATCTACTGCGTGAATCGAGAGTTACCTGTATTTGACCCAATACATTCACAGTAGTGATGTATTGGGTATCAAATTTAAGTTCAACTGATGTGAAGGTGGAGCCAGATATCTATTTCTCAAAAATGGATGACCAAGAGGGCACAAGAGTATATTTCCATTACAGGAAAAAAGAAAACAAATTATGTGATTTGCTAACCCCCCCTGCAGTACAACCCCTCTTGTAGACCTGCCAAATTCTACACATCCACCCACTCAACTTGCTTTTTCACCCACTTTTATGTACATTTTGATATCTTTTTTGCTCAACATATACTAGACACATCAATGAAAGTATGTTAGGATAAATTACATTAGGTATTACAGTATTTTTACTTAAATTTATGCAATCTATCATAACATAACCCAAGCTATCCAAACCAAACTAAACCTAACATAACCTTCATTGAAGTGTCTAGTATGTGTCAAGCAAAAAATATTTACAAAATGTCTGAAGAAAACAGGTTAAAAGTCAAGTTGAGTGGGTGGATGTGTAGTGGTTGGGGGTCTGTGGGAGGGCTTGTATTGCAGAGGGGTGGGGTATGGGGTTTGGCAAAAATGGCCTTGTGGTGAAGGGGTTCACCTCAAACATGAATTTATGTGTGGTCCATTTTAATGACAATTACTCTTTATTCCCCTTGTTCAAATTCTTGTTCTATCAATACATTCTAGGCACTCCCCAAGACAGTAATCCTAACGGAAGAGCCACCACCTCCAGACACATCCCTTTAAACTATCCTCTCTTTCATGCACGTAATCATTTATTCTAGTTTTCCACTTCTAAATGGACTTCCTCTCCTATTAGAACCTTTAATCTCATATTTTCAACAATGCAGACAGCATAAATGTTTGGAGAAGAGGGTTGGAAAATTAGTGGAGTTCCTTTATGACTAAAGGATGTACAGTGCATAAGTTATAAAGCTTGATCATCCACTTCATGCAGCTTTTAATAAATAATCAACTCCAATGACTTACCAGACTGTCTTATCACATTGAGATATTTTCCTGTACGAAGAATGACAGTAGCATGGTGTTGTAGGAATGAGGGAATGTTTTGAGCTACAGTTGTGTAACGTTTCTCCCAATAGTCATCAGCAGGATCTTCCTCTTCATCTTCCTCACTTCCACTCTCTCTGTCAACTACCATGAACTGAAACATGATAAATGAAAGATTTTACCCATTACTATTCTCATTCCTTACATAAAAATATATTTAAGCAGTTCCTATGAAAAATACCTGTGGCATTTTCTTTTTTGCAATGAAATATAATTCTTTTCAACATAACTAAAAACTGGATTGCAATTAATCTACCATCACATTTCTTTTATACAGTGTGGTACATTCTAGGTGGGGAATGGAGCAGTGACTCACTGATTCATTTATAGGACTGCAAGAATGGAACAGAAGCAAGAGTTAGGAAAAGGTAGAGGTATCTATGAGTCAATCTCCTGGAAATGCCTCCCCATGCACATGAAAAGTAAAATATATAGAAAAAGGGGAAAAGTATTGCACCACCGTAAAAGACAGTACAAAAGCTGAGAAGCAAGGCTGAGAAAAATGACAAGTAGATTAATACACATTCACAGTAGTGATGTATTGGGTATCAAATTTGAGTTCAACTGATGTGAAGGTGGAGCGAGATATCCATTTCTCAAAAAAGCAGATGCAGCTAAGATTGTGGATGATTAAGTAAAAATATTTGCAGATGTAGATGTGGTTGTGGTTGCAATTAATTTTACCTCTATCTCTGTGATTGTAGATGTGGATGTGCATTGTCTTTACACATAAGAACAGAAAAAAAACATTGTGTCTGCTAAATAAAGATACAGAGAGGAAAGAAAGAGGGGAAAAATAGTAAGATATATATAAAAAAAAATGCATAACATATTTTGAGCAAACTGAACATTTTGAAACAGAATGCACAGCATCAAAGCCATGAAAAGATCTACAAATTGATTCATAAAGGTTTAAGAGAAAACACACACACACACACACACACACACACACACACACACACACACACACACACACCTGTAACAAGCAACATTACCTCATGATAAGGGTCATTTATGATGCCTCTCTTTAGCCATTTGGTTAACATATCCATGTATGGAACAGCAGCAGACTGTGTGAGGAAAAGCATCACTTCCTGCAGTTGCCCACAACCAGTCAAATTGGTAGTGCGATCATGAAGAAGGCTTAAAACAGCACCACCATGAGCATCAGACTGAAAAAAGAAATTAAACTCAAAGAACTTTTCTGAATAATCTGCATTTAATTAGGTAAGCTGGTTTCAATTAATCATTAATAAAACTATTTTCAAATTCCATGCAAAATAATTCATTTAATGAAGAATTTTCCTCAGCAAAACTGCATGCATATGAATGAAGAACATGGTACATTTTATTGTGTATGATAAGGGCTAACACTGATCTTTGTGGTATGTTAGGTTAAGTATTTCCTTTAGAGTATTGTCCACATTTCTCTTCTGTCCAAGATCACAAATATTACCAGGCTCTGGTATTAGCCCTAAGTGTCTTCATACCCTCCACAACATTTTCTTATTAACTTTGCAACATTTACTGCCTTAGATTTCCTTTTCAATCTGTAGAATACCACTTCTCTATTAAACCTCATCTTTTCCTCATGAAAACACAGGTCTCTGAGGTAACTGACAGGAGCCACTTTTGTTTCCTCCTACTTTCTCTAATCTCATGCTCATACTCTTGAATCTTCCATATGGCTATGAACTTTTGACTGTTTATACAGTACGTTCTGTATACAGCACATCCTTTTACTAACCTTGCTAATGACTTTGGTAACTGAAGCCAGCATATCCATCACTGCCATAGTCTTTTCCACATAAAAGTACAACTTGTGAAGGGTGAGAGCCCATCGCTGATGAAGGCCCTCCAACTGTGTAACCAATAACTGAAAGAGATATGTACAAAATTTCTAAAGCCAAACTTACCATTCCAGAGAAGTATTTGTATTACTTGGAGAAAAAAAAAAAAAAAAAAAAAAAAAAAAAGTGCATAATTATCTAAGGATGAACTTATTACCTAATCTTAACTGAATGAGTAGTTGGTACTAATCTTGGCTCAATACTGATGTGGTGTATAGCAATATATGTGATAAAAATAAAAATAAATAAATAAATAAATAAAATAATAATAATAAATAAATAAAAATTAATAATAATAATAATGTGTCTGAAGAAAGAATAATATATATATATATATATATATATATATATATATATATATATATATATATATATATATATATATATATACACAGTAAGGTCTCGATTTACGTCAGAGTTACGTTCCTGAAACATGACGTAAGTCGATTTTGTACGTAACACAAGTTTCCGTACATTTCAAAGCATATTATGGAGTTTTCAACCAATCATTGTTTATGGTCATTCAGGTAAGTTAAAGGTTATATTGTTATATTATTTACAACTATGTAGGAATATGAAACACAAGCTTGTTTTTGTTGTTGATTAGGGCCACGAACGCGAAGGACTTCAAGTTGCAGAGAGGGGGTGGACGCCTGAGGCCGCCAGAAGGGTGGGCAGGTCGAATGTTGTGACGCCCAGGGTGGACAGCTGGGAGCGAGTGCAGTGCGGTGGGAGTAGAAGCGTGGGCAGCGGGCAGGAAATGCAATAGGAAAGGGCAATAGGGATCAGCAGACAGGCGCAGACGGTGCAAGTCAGCTGCGAGTGTCGTGTGGCACAGGCGAAGGCTCGGAGTTGTTATTGTTGTGATGGGTGTGCGAGCCCTCAAGGTCGTCAACCTCCCGTTGTCATGGTAACGGGCTTCCCATTTTCTTCTTCCTCCCTCACACACAGCTGCTGCCTCCTTCTCATGTCTTTTAATTATGTCCTCTTTTTCTTGTAGCGTAATGGTTTTCCTTTTCTTAGCATCACTGCTGTCACTAAGAAGTTTTCTCTTTGGTGCCATTGAGCAAGATACTAAGAACTTGAGTCAGTAAACGCAGAAGTAGGATAACACTCTTGCCAGGGGCGACGGTGTGGTGGAACTGAGGCAGGGTGTTATTGTATTCAAGCGTGAGGCGGGCGGTGTGGCGGGCAACCACCAACAATAACAATAAATCCCGCACTTTACGATTTATAAATTTTCAATTTTTTTAATCTTAAATTGCCTTATAGTGGACTGACGTAACTACGAGTTTGACGTAACTCGAGACCAACGTAACCCAGGACTTTACTGTATATATATATATATATATATATATATATATATATATATATATATATATATATATATATATATATATATATATATATATACACACACATACACGACGTGTGCATACTTTTAAAGTAAGATTGGATAAGTGTAGATATGGAGACGGGGCCACACGAGCATAAAGCCCAGGCCCTGTAAAATTATAACTAGGTAAATACACACACACACACACCCATGGGATGGGTTGACTGTATTTATTTAGATCTAAAAAAGGCTTTTGATAAAGTGCCATATGAAAGATTACTATGGAAGTTAGAGGAGAAGGGTGGCTTAAAAGGAAGCACATTGAGATGGATGAAGAATTACTTAATGGGAAGAGAAATAAGGACGATAGTTAAAGATATGAAGTCCAAGTGGAGAACAGTAGACAGCGGAGTGCCACAGGGGTCAGTATTGGCACCAATACTTTTTCTCGTATATATAAATGACATGCCAGATGGAGTGAACAGCTACATAAATCTGTTTGCGGACGATGCGAAACTGTGCAGAGTCATTAAACAAAAGAGGATTGTGAAATACTACAGGAAGACTTAAACAAGATCTGGAAATGGAGCAAAAAATGGGAGATGGAATTCAATGTGGACAAAAGCCATGTCATGGAAATGGGAAAAAGTGAAAGACGACCAGTGGGAATCTATAAGATGGGAGATGGAGTAGAACTAGAAAAGTAAAAAGGAAAAGGACTTGGGAGTGACAATGGAAGAAAATAATCAACCGGTTAGCCATATTGATAGAATTTTCAGAGAGACGTATAATTTGCTAAGGAATATTGGAGTAGCATTTCACTATATGGACAAGGAAATGATGAAGAAATTGATAAGTACTAAAATAAGACCTAGATTGGAATATGCAGGAGTTGTGTGGACTCCCATAAAAGAAACACATAAGAAAATTAGAGAGACTACAAAAATGGCTACAAGAATGGTTCCAGAATTTAAAGGGATGGCATATGAGGAGAGACTAAAGGCAATGGATCTACCAACCTTGGAGCAGAGAAGAGAGAGAGGATCTGATACAAGTTTATAAATTGATTAACGGAATGGATGAAGTGGATAATGAGAAACTGATCCTGAGAGAAGAATATGACTTTAGAAGCACAAGATCGCATAGTAAGAAACTAAGGAAGGGACGATGTCTGAGAGATGTTAAAAAATTTAGTTTCCCGCAAAGATGTGTTGAGACTTGGAACAGTTTGAGTGAGGAAGTGGTATCAGCAAAGAGTGTACATAGTTTTAAAGAAAAATTGGATAAGTGTAGATATGGAGACGGGACCACACGAGCATAAAGCCCAGGCCCTGTAAAACTACAACTAGGTAAATACAACTAGGTAAATACATACACACACACACACTGTGCAGTTATAAAGCAAAAAGAGGATTGTGAAATACTGCAAGAAGACCTAAATAAGACATGGGAATGGAGCAAAAAGTGGGAAATGTAATTCAATATGAACAAAAGCCATGTCATGGAAATGGGAAAGAATGAAAGACGACCCGTGGGAATCTATAAGATGGGAGATGGAGTAGAACTGGAGAAAGTAAAAAAGGAAAAGGACTTAGGAGTGACAATGGAAGAAAACAATCAACCAGTAGGCCATATTGATAGAATTTTTAGAGAAACATATAATTTGCTAAGGAATATTGGAGTAGTATTTCACTACATGGACAAAGAAATGATGAAGAAATTGATAAGTACTATAATAAGACCCAGATTGGAATATGCAGGAGTAATGTGGACCCCTCATAAAAAGAAACACATAAGGAAATTGGAGAGACTACAAAAAATGGCTACAAGAATGGTTCCAGAATTTGAAGGGATGACATATGAGGAGAGACTAAAGGCTATGGATCTACCAACCCTGGAACAAAGAAGGGAGAGAGGAGACCTGATACAAGTTTATAAATTGATCAACGGAATGGACCAAGTGGA
>NC_059301.1:21592253-21649753 GCF_017591435.1 Portunus trituberculatus | reverse complement strand
AAAAGCTGAGAAAGGAAGATGTCTGAGAGATATTAAAAATATAGTTTCCAGAGATGTATTGAGACGTGGAACAGTTTAGATGAAGAAGTAGTGTCTGCAACGAGTGTGCACACTTTTAAAGTAAGATTGGATAAGTGTAGATATGGAGACGGGCCACACGAGCATAAAGCCCAGGCCCTGTAAAATTACAACTAGGTAAATACAACTAGGTAAACACACACACACACACACACACACACACACACACACACACACACACACACACACACACATATATATATATATATATATATATATATATATATATATATATATATACACACACACACACACACACATATATATATATATATATATATATATATATATATATATATATATATATATATATATATATATATATATATATATATATATATATATATATATATATTTTGGTTTATTCATATATGTGTTTATGATGTGGCAGCCTATTGATAAAGAATGTGCGACTCACTTTTAAGTTCCAACTCATATTTTGAAGAACTCTACAACCCGATATGTAAAGAGCATGTCTCCAAAGACTTCAGTGCTTCCTTACCATGTAATCCTTAATGAGGGATGTGATGGCAGCTGATAAAGCATGATTAACTAGACCATGATGGTATCTGCTGCGACTCTCCACAAACCTTGTGAGCTGTGAATAATGGCCACAAAGTGGTAGAATGCGGCTCACCAAAGTCCTCAAAGAAGGCTCTGTTGAGAGATAAAAGGAAGGGAGACAAATCAAATACTAAATTCAGGAGGAATTTGAGGAAGGAATTGGTTCTCAAATAGAGTGGTATATTAATAGAACAGACTCACTAATAAAACTATTAGTGTTGAGTGATATGAAGCTTTAAAAGAAGATCAGACAGATATATTGATGGGAATAATAAATGGAAACTGGTAGGTATATTTCATACAGGGACTGCCACATGTAGGCTAGATGGCTTAGTGCAGCTTCCCTTTTTTCTAGGTTCTTAAAACCAATTGAAGAAGAAAAATTACATGATGAGAAGAGATAATAGATATGAATGGAATGACAGTGGTGAGCATATTGAAATAATATATTGAAATAATGTAGTCTTGCTGATCCCTGGCAGAGATGAGGGCACTTTGCAGGAACCATTGGTGTACGGACCCAGTTAGGCTATGGGAGAGTATGAGTAGCCTATACCTTCTGGGGTTCCAGGATTGGAATAGGTGCAAGGTAAGAGATAGTCTCATTATGATGGGGTTTGCTATTATGCCTGGCTATGGATGTATGTGACGATCTATGCTATGCCTCAGCACATGGGATGTAATACAGAGGTCCATCAGACTTCCTTTCTATCCCACACTGATCATGGTAAGAATGTGAATGAAGTGCATATAAAAGCATGGGGCCACCCTGTGTGGTAATCCTGACCTGGTATATTGATAAATACATTAATAAAAGACATGTTTTGATAACTGTTATCCTGTGTTCAAGAAGACAATGTTGTGACACTGAGTGGATAAGATAAAGTATAATCTCTGTTTTGTGGGCTCAGAGAGAGAGAGAGAGAGAGAGAGAGAGAGAGAGAGAGAGAGAGAGAGAGAGAGAGAGAGAGAGAGAGAGAGAGAGAGAGAGAGAGAGAGAGAGAGAGAGAGAGAGAGAGAGAGAGAGAGAGAGAGAGAGAGAGAGAGAGAGAGATTCCTTACACTCAATATGTATTATCAGTATATAGCTGGCAAGCCTTAATAGCTACGTACAAAAGGAGGAGGCATCCTGGAAGATCTGACACTTACCTACAGAAGTATCAACAGTAAACTGCGGTGGGTCATAATGCTTGGCAGGTAGCTGTACTGTGATGTACATTCCTTCTATACCCATCATTACATTCAAAACATCTTCAATCAGCTGGTGCTCTTGGGAAGTTGATGCAATATTGCCTGTATGTGAAGTGAAATATATTAATGAGTTTCTTCCTAAATTCGTGTTAGTCATGAGCAATATTCCAGCTAAAAATATTAACAACATTTAATCTGACTCACCTAAAACCCCACCTTCCTGACTCTGTTCCACCTTGACAAAGTCCAAGGAGAGATAGGGGCGGTTGTCCAGCCACTCTGGGGTGGTGGGCCCAAGGTGATGTGCTCTGGATTCATTCATCCTTTCTATGTTTTGAAGTGCTTCACTAGGGGCATGGCTCACTTGAGATTCCCTGAGTAGTCGCTCCCGCAGCTGCGAATACTTTTATTTAAGCATTGGTATTTCTACAAAATAGCTTGATTTCTCAATAACAATCCTAAATAGCACTTTCAATTAAGAGAGAAATGGTCATTCATAGAATTTCTTAATATATTCATACTTTTCACATAAAAATTCTGATTCTACCTGCGTGAAATACAAGTGAAGTGTGAGATATGAGGCAAACTTCTTTAACAAGAAAAAACTAAAATGAATACTAAATAAAGGAAAGTTGTAAGCTCATAGACAAGGTCTTCCATGGCCAGACCTCAATTTAGGAAAGCAAATTATGAACAATAATGATTATATTATGTACAAAAATGAAATGTTTTCTTTCTTACCTCATTTAGCTGATCTCTAGATAGAGTAGTTTGGGTGGCCTGTTCAATATCAGCAAGAACTGAAGGAATTGTTGTGAGCGACAGCCCATCCTCCTCCAGCCTCAGCCTGGATCTCCCTTCTACTGCTTGCCTTATCCCAGGGTCCTGCACCAGTCCACTCAGCACCACAACTAAACGGTCAAGGTCACGCATACTGTCACCCAAAGAGAGAGAGAGAGAGAGAGAGAGAGAGAGAGAGAGAGAGAGAGAGAGAGAGAGAGAGAGAGAGAGAGAGAGAGAGAGAGAGAGAGAGAGAGAGAGAGAGAGAGAAATATTAAATATTGCAAATCTTCTCTGCTACTTACTACAAAAAACATAAGTATAAGCTGAGCACAGTAAAAAGGTGAGGTGCAGTGTCAAGATGTAAGAGAGAGAGAGAGAGAGAGAGAGAGAGAGAGAGAGAGAGAGAGAGAGAGAGAGAGAGAGAGAGAGAGAGAGAGAGAGAGAGAGAGAGAGAGAGAGAGAGAGAGAGAAAATGCTGAAATAGAAGAATGAATATGAAAGTTGAGAAGAAATAAGCAAGAAATTAAAACAGGGGAAAGGGATAAGAGTATACTGTATAATAAATTAAATGAGAAGTAGTATAATAGTTGTGGATACTATAAAGAAGACTAACTTGACCACACTCACTTGCGACTCTTGAGATCATTGTACTTGGTGAGAAAGGCCTGTGGATCTGGAGCTGCCTCAGCCAGAATATGTACAGCACTTGCCGCAGACTCCTGCCCATTGTCCACACGTTCTGCAGAGCTGCTCAGGTGCTCAGTGTACCTCTCTGCAGCATCTGATTTGATACTAAAAAGGAGAAGAAAGAATCAATACTGCATTCTGATTTTAAGGCACGAGATATTTTGAGTTAAGAGGCTTTGCACTGAAATTATTCAGGTGTAGTTAAATATGATAATTTGCAAATGACGGTATGAAAAGATGCAGAGAGAGAGAGAGAGAGAGAGAGAGAGAGAGAGAGAGAGAGAGAGAGAGAGAGAGAGAGAGAGAGAGAGAGAGAGAGAGAGAGAGAGAGGGGGGGAAAGTAGTTGGTAACATCCAAGATTATTCTTCTAACCATAAATTCATTACCAAAATTATTACAAATTAATAAAATTATAAATTCAATAAATTTATTAAAACATAAATTCCAACAAAGGCCTTTATTTTTAATGAAGATTATTGAAAAGAAAACTTCAGACTTTGTGGAAATGACCATTACTTACCCAAGGAGTGAGAAGAGTTCACTCACTTGATGATGGATGCGGAATTCACTCATGACTGCTGTCAAGAAAAAAATAATGAACTAATAATCAGGTCACATTTATGGAAAAAGAATAAATAAAAAACCTAATAGATCTATCCCTACTGATGCTATAAGGCATTAACTTGTAGTTAAAAATAACTTCAAGTAAATATGACTAGCAAATGTATGTAATAATTGTTTCCACACCACACAGAATGTGTTTGTTATCTGTTTTATGTGTAGCAGTAATATGTTCCATGCATTGTCCTGAGCATAGGAGAGTACACCAGGGCCTGTCTGCCTGTCCTTGTCTTGCTCAGTGTGAGCTTGCGTTGTGTCCAAGTATATGTGTCTGCATTGCGTCTCACTGGCTCTGGACCAGAGAATAGACTGTGTGATGAAGACATGCTATAGCTGTGTGGATTATCTCCTCCTAGATGAACATAGTTTAGAGGAGTAATTGAAGTGTACAGAGGAAGTTATCCTGCTGATGGTGGAGATTATAAGCTGCTGGGAAATAGGAAAGATGGTGTGAGGATTGTGCAGCAAGCTCTTGTTTCCTCTATCTTGAGAAATGTGTTTAGTTAGGTTAGCTTAGTTTGGTTAGGGTAGATTAGGTTACTTTATTTACAGTGGGTTAAATGGTGGAGCATGACAGCCGGTAGTCAGGGGCAAGCAGTAACCAGACCTCTCACTGGGAATACTGCACAAGTGCTGCAGCTGTGTTATTTATTTGTGAAGACAAAATTACACATTTATTGCAAAACTTTAGTTTTTGGTGGTAAAGGGTTGGGGATGAGGAGCAAACCCCCCTCCACCCCTCCTCAAAAAAAAATAAATAAATAAATAAAAAAAAAAAAAAAAAAAAAAAAAAAAAAAAAAAATTGCAACAGGCTGAAAAATACCAGAAAATAGTTTAATTCAGAAAAGACTGGTTGGAGTAAAAAGTTGCAAATCTTACAAAGAATATAGAGATAACCTTAGCTACTTCTCTCAAGGTCAATACTTACATAGCAGATAAAACCTAATATGCAAATTATCAACTTCTGAAAATTTGCTGTAAAAAGAAAACCCACACATAAGTAAAAGGTTGGTAAATATCAAGAAGTGGCGCAACCCTGCTGTTATGTTGGTGACCATCCTTATCTAACCAAACCTAACCTAACAAGAAGCATCATATGGTATGGTATGGCTAGCTCAGAACACAAGCAGCAACATCAATATCAAGAACATGATGGCCATTAGAACAAGACAGGCAGAATATTCAGCAACCATTTTATTTACTTTATTTCTTATCTTTTCATTCTCTCTCCTGGTGGGTTTCCCAGAACCTGGTTTAATAACACAAGGTGAAGCTGCACTCAGCTGGTGAGTAAGCACCTCTAACATGGCATAATCATATAGGAAAATATGCATGAATATACATAGAGCTAGAATGATGCATTAGCAGCAGTGTCAGAGAAATTACTCTGTGGAACTCTCTTCCTGGTGATTTGGTTGCCATTCAATCTCTTCCTTCGTTTACAGCAAACCTTTATAAAACTCTAGTGACACTCAAATTCTGCTAATCTCTCCCAGCCAGCCAATCAACTTCCTGTCTTTTCTTTCCCCCCCTTGTTAATGATGCACCATCCAGCTTTTTCGTTCTCAGTAATTTACAAATTAAGCATTACCACTGATGAGCGGTGCATCAGCAGTGTGTGGCTCCAAGGGACCTCTGTTGATCTTTGACTAACATGGACCCAGGGGGCTAAGGGTATCTACTTATTACTGAATTTTACCAACAAAATCTCAACTAACTGTGCAATAAACAGTATTTTTACAATCTTTCACCATAATCAACATGGCTTTTCTTACCCTTCTCATCATGCAGAGCTTCTCATTCTGAGTAATTTGAACCCATACCTACCTGTCACAAATTATATATATATATATATATATATATATATATATATATATATATATATATATATATATATATATATATAACATTGACAACAATTTTTAAAGATTTACCACCAACATGCTGTGACACCCACATGTGTGATAGACTGACGGACACTGAGGAACGCCATTATGTGTGTTTTTTTGTGTGTATGTATTATCCTATTATTTGCACATGTGCGAAATCAATCACAATGATTGTTTTTTTGTCTAAGCTTGCAGCCTCCGACCAATAAAAATAACACATAATAAATCTAGCCAATCAGAGTAGTTAGTGGAGAGAAGTGACTGAATTTGAATTATTCTGTGGAAGATGTCTGAACAGGCTGGGTGTTGACTTGATTGTTTCCATTGTATCGCCAGATTTTACAAAGAAAAATAAGGTAACAACTTCACACTAATTTCTTAGAGTTGCGAGTCAGGTTAGGCTAGTTTGCTTTGGTTAGATCAGTTTAATTGGGTTTGATAAAGTTAATGTTATGAGGAACAATGGTATGTGTGTGTATTGCCTCAACCAAATTCTGTTAGCTACATTTGGTTAGGCTACGTTTAAGTTAGTTTGAATTAAATAGATAAGTTTCAACAGGTTGGCATAACCAGCAGTGGCAGCGAGTAATCTCCATGATAGTAAGTCAAAATTTTGGACTGTTACTTTTGTGGTATTTTGCGATAATGAAACAATTTACTTCAGGTACATTTGTCTGTTCTATATTAACTTTTTTTTTTTTCACTGCAAAACAGTACCCGAGGGGGGTAGATCGCCTTTTTTTTTTCGGGGGGAAAGGGGGACGGGGAATAATAATAATAATAAAAAAAAAGTACTCATGTTTGCGACTGAAACGAAGTGCAGACAGACTAGTTGAAAACAAGTCGAAAAAAAAAAAAAAAAAAAAAGTGAATAGCTGTTTGAATTACTTACACAACTGAATACACATGTGGGTAATGTAGATATATAAAAACACTTAAAACATTTGTCATGAAGTATCTTTTAGGACAAATTTTCGCCCAATTGGTTGTGTTATCCTGCACTGGACCAGACCTCAAACCGTCACCACAGCCTGCACTAACCCGATTGTGGATTATACTCACTGTGACACGCCTAGGGTGTAGAATTACATTAGAAAAAACTACTTCCAGGCATAAAGATCGGCTCAGATCAGCCTATGCCAGCACTCATTCTGGCGCGCAGCTCAAGGGGTTCAAGTCCACTCCCAAATGAAACTCAGCGCCTACAACAGTCAATGCCAGTGATGTTCGAGGGATAAGCTTTCATAACGGCGCTCATTGGCTAGTGTCTTCATTCTTCACTGCTAGTTTTTGTTGTTATGTGTTTATCTCGCTACTTTATCTACGTAGTGCATTGGTCTTATAATTGTTATTATTGCTGTCGTTTGCTATAGGCCTCTTCTTCAGGCCTAGGGTTTCTTGATTATATTAATGATTTTCTTACTAAAGTCTTACTCCGTCTTTCATTCCTGATTGTAATTCTTTCAGGATTTTTCTGTATTTGTCGAGGAGGTTAAGTAACCCAATCTCCTTGGTATCTGTATGTGCAATATCTTTGTCCTCTGAATCAATTGCACTGTCACTATACTTAATTCTGTTCAGGGGCAGGCTAAATGGCAGACAGACGAGACTCAGCCTGCATCCTCCACCTTTGTCGTATAATCTTCTTCAACAATAATGCATAAATCAACTAATTATTAAGACATCAGTAATGATATTTCTGTTTGTACCTAATTCCTTTTTTAATATCTACCAATACCCAGAGCTGGTCGTTGTGGAGAGTTGCGACTTTACCGCATAATGAATCTCTACGTCCAAACGTTTTGAAAAGTAGCACCGTCAATTTGTCGCGACTTTGAACAGGAACAAAGATGTTTTTCTTCTTCTTTTTAAGAAATTCCCGTGACAACGTGGCAAGAAAAGGAGGATATGGAAGGAGGATAAACTATACCTACTTAGGATAGATGGATATTAGTTTAAGCTGGAAAAAAAAATAAATAAAAAAAAAAAAAAAAAAAAAAATATATATATATATATATATATATATATATATATATATATATATATATATATATATATATATATATATATATATATATATATATATATATATATATATATATATATATATATATATATATATATATATATATATATATATATATATATATATATATATATATATATATATATATATATATATATATATATATATATATATATATATATATATATATATATATATATATATATATAGAGAGAGAGAGAGAGAGAGAGAGAGAGAGAGAGAGAGAGAGAGAGAGAGAGAGAGAGAGAGAGAGAGAGAGAGAGAGAATCTCGTTTTATAAAAGCATGTTTCTGTTATTCCCCTAAAGTCGACTTGGTTATATAGGTAATGAAGTTACATCGGGAAAAAAATAAAATAAAATAAAAGTTGCAGTTTCATTAGGAGGTAAGGCCCAATTTTCACAGTCGCAGTTCCATAGATCTCTGGCGGCAAAGTCACAACGTCAAAGCCTTACCTGAAAAAAATTGAAGTCGCACTCAGAAACTATATTTTTTGGTGGCCTCATGTCCAACCCAATGATGGATGAAATTCCTCAATTGTTTTACTTCTCTTAGCTAACCCAGTGGATCCAGAACTTACTGTACATTCATGCCATCTGGAAATACATATATACGTACAAGCAAGTGCATGAAAAAAGTGCCCTTGGAAACACTCATGATTTCAGATTAAGGAGCATGATGTACGGTTGTGCACAGAGGCCTTTCAGAGAATATTACACATTTCTGCACTTCTAAAGTGATTCAGTATTGATTATAAGCATTGTCTTGAAAAACAACAGAAAAAGTCCCATTCTCAATCACATGCAAACTGCAAAAGCCTACTGATCATTCAATGAGGTGAATAATATAAAAGTAGCCACAAATCACACCACCATAAACACTGACACCACTATTCATCACATATCCACTCACACCAGCAGCAACTTATAATGTGGGCTTAAAATATGTTTAACTTAGCTAACTCTTTTTCCATATTTTCCCACTACCTTTACCATGCTTAGAATTTTTCAGTGCAGATAAAAAAAAAAAAAAAAAAAAAAAAAAAAAAAAAACCTGACATCATGGACAGATTAATTGATAAAAAGGCCAACACCACACAGGTTAAGCTATAGGGAAAGAATGAGAAGTAACTGATGATTATTAATGGGAAAAGGAGGGAGGAAGCAGGTAACTTTACATACACTGCCAGCACTCCATTGGAGTGCCTTGTCCACCACAGCCTACAACATTTAGATATAATGATACTTTGTACAGATCTTTTTTTTTTTAAGAAAGCAAGAAATAACTGATCAGGGAAATATGTGGGAAAAAAAAGGGATAGATACTCAAGAAATACATGTGTCATGGCTTAAAATTAGATTACATATATATATATATATATATATATATATATATATATATATATATATATATATATATATATATATATATATATATATATATATATATATATATATATATATATATATATATATATATATATATATATATATATATAGAGAGAGAGAGAGAGAGAGAGAGAGAGAGAGAGAGAGAGAGAGAGAGAGAGAGAGAGAGAGAGAGAGAGAGCTTGTGCCATAGTGCTGCCATTCTCACCTCAACCTCTGAGATGACAACTAACTCTATAGCCACTGAAAAAGGGTCCAGGACCCGAAATTGCGATCTGGTGAAGATGATACCCTACAGGAAAATCAACATACTTACTGAAGAGAATAAGACACTCCTTAGAAAGAGAGAGAACTTATTAAAGAGAATAACCATTGCTGAGTTAAGTATTACTTTCAATGAAACATGTTTAAGAGAGCATCTCCTGCCCATTTATACTCTCTCTCTCTTTATATATATATATATATATATATATATATATATATATATATATATATATATATATATATATATATATATATATATATATATATATATATATATAAAAGGGACATGTACAAATGGAGAGAGAAAAAAATAACAGTATTAGTAAATCTTAACTATAGTATAGTATAGACAATTGAAGCTTCAGAAGAGAAACACTCAGTGAGCAACAAATAGATTCTTATCTTTTTTTCTTCTTATGGTGATGCAGAATCATTACTACACTATCACTCCAAAAGATTTCACAAGCCAAATAAAATTAGTCAAACTATGATGCAGAAACATTTAAAAGTGTGGTGATGGAGATGATGACAATTTCCAGGCAAGAAAACAAAGTTATGTAGACTGATAATTTATTTCTTACTGGTAAAATAAATCTGTCTTTAATGAAGATAAATATTATCTACATATATAAAACATATACAAAAATACTCTCCATAATAAAAGGAAGTACACAACAATAACCTAATTCGTATCTAATCAAATTGCCGCGTTACAAGGATAAAAAATAAAGATTGATGTAACTGCTTGTCTGTAGCACATTATATAAACAATATTTATCATAAAATATCTTCCACACACAAAGGCCTCAGTTAGATTTTCTGTGGAAGAGAAAGAAAGAAAACATTAATAAATCATTATTACAAGTTTTCCTAGACATAAGATTCAATGTACCTATACATCAAAATGAGATCTTCCTTGGAGATAACACTCCTGACATTGTCTCATTGTAGAAAAAAAAAAAAAAAAAAAAAAAAAAAAAAAAAAAAAATGATGGTAGAGTTTTGCTGGACCTCACTCACTCACTCACTCTCTCTCTCTCTCTCTCTCTCTCTGTCCCTTTTGACTGCCTCTTATAATAAGCAGCTAATAACACTGGGATTGATATAAAGTAGTATAGTTTATAATGTAAGCAAATTCTATGTGGCATGCTGATTTATTTCCCACATGATAGAAACTAGGAACACTGAAGATACTCCACTTCATCAATTGTGCATTCAAATATCAATAACACTAGTACAAATTGACACATTAATAAAAAAATCTGAAAAGCCCACTGAGTATGCATAATGACAGTGCTGACATATTGCTGTAACAAAGGATTCCAGGGCTGTGATATATAATTTTTGTTGATTAGCTCTAGCAAACAGATGGATTGGAATCATACTTTCAGACAGTCCACTAATTTTAGGTACTATGGTCAAGAGAAAACAGTAGATAATAAAGCCATTTAATTTTTATATATTAATGTGTGTAAAAACCAGCTACCTGCTAGACACATGAAGAATTTGCTTTTGATAGCAATAAGGAATAAACTAATGTTTAATACTATATAAAAGCCTCATGTTGATGTGCGCTTGTTTAATGGGTGAGGTTCCCAACACTGTAGCCCCCTGGCACCACAGCATTACATCCAAGATGCTGCTAGGAGAGGATCAAGCAGGGAGGTAACTGAGGTAAATATGTACCTTATTTTGAAGTATAAACCAAATGTCATAGTGCTGATTTCATTGCATGTGCAGTTTATAACTAGTGTAATATTGTGAAAGTATTTTATACCAGTGAATAATGCAATCTATAAACAATTGAGACTGAAAAATTTTGTTCAGTTCTTACAGTCAAGCCTAATTATCAACAAATTACTATGACAGCTATCATGAGTAAAAACAAATAATCTGTGAGTCATTAGAGACCTGCATGTGTGGCTACAATCCCTGTTCATTAGTTTGTAAAAGTTGTTTCTGAAAAAAAAAAAAAAAAAAAAAAAAAAATGTAACATGGCACTAAAATGAGAGGTGAGTGTTCTGATTCAGAAATCTGATTATTTAATTGTTCAATTTGTCGAACTCACATTTTCAAATTGGATAATCAAATCAGACTAACCCTGGCCAAACAAATTTGATAATTGCAATTTGCGATTAATCCAGGTTGACACTGTCTTTGTTTTTTCATAGTGGCAGTTTCTTAATAAATTCTTCTATATTTTCTCAAGTAAATATTTTTTCGTCAAAGCTGACCCTATCCTTTTTTTCTGAGAGAATAAATTAGTAGTACTGTGTGTATTTTGTGTAATATGTACAGTATAGTTTATTTTTTTTTTATATTTTGATTAAAATAAAATATTTATTTTTACATTAAAAGCTTGGTTTCTCTTTGTATGTTAGAAATGGCTTATTTAAAAAGAAGGACAAAAAAATAATTAATGAATGAATAAAAAAAAAATAAATAAATAAAATAAAAAATAAATAAATAAAAAAATTCCCTTTTAAAAAATTGAAAATCACTAAAAACATTGAAAATGTTCTTTAAATGTTGAATACCTTTTAAAGATTTAATCAAATTGGATAACTGCTAAACTGGCTTAGATTTTTAGAACCCAAATCATGTAACTGAATCTGACTTGATGAGCAGGTGAATTGGTAATCGTTAACTGGACTTCAATTTTTTTTAATTGCGCCCACCTCTGTCTAAAATATATAGTGGGATGTAACTCTTTGTAGCTTCACTAATTACTGTACTTCACCTTCTTTTTCTGCAGTTTCTTAACAGCTGCTATCCAACGCTCTGGTCCAAGAGTACGGTAGTCAGGCAACCCTGTTCTATTAAAAGTCACACGTGATGCCGAGGTGGTGTCACTTCTTTGCATGATGCTCTTAGATATCACTGTAGTGGTGGGGGTCCCATCATCTGCCTCATTGTCACTATTGGGCATCTCCCAAAAGCTCTGTGACGGCTTAGACACCTGGCATAATCAAAATGTAAATTATCATTCAAAAGTTAGTGATCATCTCAGTTCTAACCATAAAGAAAATATTAAATCAAAGAGAAGGAGACTGCAAAGATCTGTCAATTACTTCCTTCTATTGCATTCCCAGTTCTTTGCATGAAGATAGTATTAAAAGATAGTATAAGATATAACATTGTGGTGATGATACACACTGAAGACAGCCATTTAGAGGGAAGGAGAGAGAGAGAGAGAGAGAGAGAGAGAGAGAGAGAGAGAGAGAGAGAGAGAGAGAGAGAGAGAGAGAGAGAGAAAAAAAAAAAAACATTCCATACTCTCTAAGACAAGTATGAATGGAACTCCAATAAATATAAAGTATACTCCATTCATGGACAGATAAGGTCCTAGTACAGTTGGTGGAGACAATTCAGAACACCTAACTTCATAGAAACTATTTTTAAGAAGAGATAAAAAGTGGAAATTTCAGTTGAGATTACACGTAAAGGACAGACTAAGGATATTCAGTGTAGAAGAGGTGGTCAGTTGAGTATCATTGAAGAGTGGAAGGTAGTGTTGAGTTAATAGATCTATCTATCTAGGAATTGAGCTTTTGAGATAGTGAATAATACTAGGTAAACGAGTAATACCTTTGGGGTATCATGAGGATCTGGAGCAAAAAGACAAGATATAGATATGAGGTTGTGATAAGAGGAGCCAAAAAAAAAGAAGATAGAGTGATAACATAAGCTCTTCTATGGTTTCTATCCTTCTCTCTACAACTTTATCTCAAGTTTCCTTTCTGACTTCTACTATTGCAACCAGGGGTGTGGAGTCGGAGTCGGAGTCGAGGAGTCAGCTACTTTTGGCTGGAGTCGGAGTCAGTAAAAATATGAGTGACTCCGACTCCTTTACGTGATAAATTTTTGAGTAAAGATTCCACTTCATGGATATTTCTACAAATTGGGAGAAATTGACTTTGTGGAGGATGTGTACAATCAAGCACTACATATAAAGATAATTTTTATTAATTTATGATAATTATATAATCGTCAAGTACACTTTTATGGATTGACTTGAAAATATGTAAGTATTGATTCTCTTAACTTTCGACTTTTTTGGGTGTGGCAACTAGCGGGCTTTTTTACTTAATTTTTTCCCTTGGCCACCATCCCTGATGTAAAGAAATAGACTATATTGTTGTACTGAAAAAAAAAAAAAAAAAAAAAAAAAAAACGGAGTCGGAGTCGCAACATTCAAATTTCCTGGAGTCAGAGTCGGAGTTGGAGTCGCAACATTTAAATTTACTGGAGTCAGAGTCAGAGTTGGAGTCGGACTTTTGAAAATCTGACTCCACACCCCTGATTGCAACTGTGGTAGATGGCCACTGTTCTCCTAAATCTATTAACAGTGGTGTTTCTCAGGGTTCTGTCCTGTCACCCAATCTCTTTCTGTTATTCATTAATGATCTTAACCAAACTTCTTGCCCTATCTACTACTACACTGATGATACCATCCTACAGTTTTCCACATCTTTTCAGAGATGACCAACCTTTCATGAAGTCAACAAATCATGCAGAGACGCCACAGAACGCTTGACTTATAAGATTTCTCATTGGCACAGAGAAAACTTAGTAGTCTTCAATGCCTCAAAAACTCAATTCACCCATCCATCAACAACTATTCCCTCTTCTTCAATGACAATCAGCTGTCCTCATCTTTTTCTCTGAACATCCTTGGTCTGTTCTTTACTCATAATCTAAACTGAAAACTTCACATCTTATCTCTTGCTAAAACAGCTTCTATGAAGTTATGTGTTCTGAAGCATCTCTGCCAGTTTTTCTCGCCCCTCTAACTGCTAACTATGTACAAGAGCCTTATCTGTCCTTGTATGGTTTGCATGTTTGGGGGATTTCCACTCATACAGTTTTATTATTCTATTCTGTCCATCTCTCTAATACAAGAGTTAACCAGTACTCTCAATCATTCATACCTTTCTCTGGTAAACTCTGGAACTCCCTGCCTGCTTCTGTATTTCCTTCTTCCTATTACTTGACTTATCTTAAGAGGGAGGTTTGAAGACATTTGTATAACTCTTATATCTTTAAGGAAACTAGCAATCAAGTGGGCTTTTTTTCATATTTTGTTACCCTTGGCCAGTTTCCAATCTTGCATAAAAAAAACAAAAATAAAAAAATAAAAAATAAATAAGAAATAGAGGTTAGGAAAAGGTAAATGTTGGACATATCTCCAAGATTGCTAGGAATATTGATAATAGCAAAGATGGAGACTCTTTCACAAAAGTGGTCAGGGAAAGGAAATGAAATTCAAAGCTGGTGGTGAACATTGAAGTATTTGAGAATGGAGATCTCCGTGAAAGGCAAGAGTAATAATGTGCTCCCTTTAGGAAATTAAAAAGTCAGAGGAGTTAGATGAGAGGCACATAGCACAGATACGTTTAATCTGACAGTATTCTGTAGTCATAATCAGAAGCCAGAGGGTAGAAAATTTGGAAGGTTCAAAAGCGTGGGTACAAGAGCAAGTTAAGTTGTTGCACACATGGATGCAACAACCAGCTTTGGAAGGAAGAAAGTTATTTTAAGAGGGCAGGCTATGAATGACTCCTTGTGTGGTGAGACACAAAAGTTAGTATTAAATGAGGTCACAGCTGGATCATTGATAAATTTACAGCACCATTACAAACTGGTCCAGTGCCCTAGGCCTCACTGGGAGTGATCATTATTTTAGTAGATGTCTCCTGCCTCCTTACTTAGGACAATTGTACCTGGTTAACTACTTGAATGTACCTCACCAAAGTAATCTTACAATAGCAGCCTAACTTCTACAGGCATACCGTGGTGGGAGTGGCTTGGTGGTGGATTGATGATGGTGCCTGTGGAATGAAGTAAAGTTGTAAAATGTTTGAACTTGCCTTTCACATTACTTCTATCTTAATTTCAAGATGCATCACATAAAAATATACAAAAGGAAAAAAAAAAAAAAAAAAAAAAAAAAAAAAAAAATATATATATATATATATATATATATATATATATATATATATATATATATATATATATATATATATAGAGAGAGAGAGAGAGAGAGAGAGAGAAACAATATACAAATAAATGAAAAAAAAAAAATCATGTTAAGTGCACACAACAATTAAAAGAAAATTCAAAATATGATACAAGAACCAGTACAGCACAAATAGACAAGAGACACACCCTCAGCTGAGATCCTTGAGGAGTCATCCTGGTCCTGGAGGTGAGGTAGGAGAAACTCTGCTGAACAGGTGGGGGACAAAGGAGGCTCCAGGTATCATGGAATCTTAACTCCTCTTCTGTGCTCTGATCTGCTGTAGCTGTTACCTCCATCTTCCGCTGCAGGTACCTTGCAACCTGCCTCTTGGCAGCTCTCTCAGAAAAGGAGTTCTTTTGATGTCGTTCCAAGGTTCTCTTCGTCATCAAGTTTTTTAACGGTGATGGTTCCTTCTGTGAAGATTTACTGGTCTGAATGTGGTTTTCATTTGCAGTACTGGCAATATTTGAATTGTTTTCATTATTTGCAGGTGGAGGCCAGAACGATTTCAAGATGATGATGTCTTCATCATCGTCATCAGCTTTTTGGGAGGATTTATTGGGTCTCTTGGATGTTTTTTTGTTGAAAAGTTCAGAACCCTTCTTCTTCTTCATTTTCACATTGAGCTCTTCAAAGCTATCATTCTCATCCTCATGGCTGATGGTGCTCCAGTCACTATCCTCATCGTCTGAACCTAAGAATCTTAAATAGTCAAACTTTCTTTTCTTTGACAGACCATTTCCGGTGAGTTGGTCAGATGAATCAGCAGAGGAATGGGACGCATTTCTGGGAGAAAGTGCATCTGATATCTCCATACCTGTATTAGGAATATCACAAGACTTAGGGCTGATGGGAACTGACTCCAGTACCTTTGCAGAATCAGATCCTTTAGCCATTACTCCTATTTTCCTTTTTTTTGGTACTTTTTTATGAACTTCAGAGGCTGACTGATGTACTTTGGTTTTCTTCATGGTTCCTTGCTTTCTTACCTGTTGTTCTTGTTGTGTGTCTCTTTTTTCCTTAATACATGATACTGTACTATGAGGTTTCCTGTGTGCCACATTTTCCGATTCACTGGGGTGTGTTTTTGGGTTTTGGTTATCCTTAGTTTTGCCTATGTGGTAAATGTCTTGTGGTAGGACAGTTTGTTGCTTTTTTTTCTCCTTTATTTTGTTGTTTGATGTTCTTGAAGATTGTTGTGCTGTGTCTGATTTTTCTTGCAAATTGTTGTGTATTCCATTAGTTTGTTCATCTTGTATTGCTTTTGTTTTACTGATTTGTTTCACAGGTACTGTAATTTTTTTAATTTTAACAATTTGCTGTGCTGCTGCTGTTATTGATGTTACTGTTGGTATGCCTGTTGTCTCTGTAACTGTGTGCTTTTTAGATTCTTGTGGTTCTACTGGTGGTTCATATTTGTTGACAGGCAATCTTGTCTTTTGTTTTTCCTGTGCTGTAACTGTCTTTTGTTTGAGTGTGTGTTTGTTTGCAATTTGCAGTTCTGATTCGCTAATTTTCTCTTTAGCAGGATGGCTTCTTACAACCTGTTCTGATTTTGCCTTTATTCTCTTTTTATTGGCACACTCTATTACACTTTGCTGTCCTGATGCTGTTGTGCCTATCTCTCTTCTTACAGTTTGTTCTTTTTCTATCTCTTTTCTATTTTCATTAGTAGGCATTCTTCCATTTTGGTGTTCTGATGATGTGCTTGTTCTGCTAGTACCTGCATTATTTCTTACAGTTTGAGATGCCTCTTCATTTTCTTGAGATATGTTCAAATGGAGAATGTCAAGGTTATCAAACAGACAGAAAATATGGTTCTGTTCCTGCACCATATCCACAATTTGGGCACCATTGCTTAATTCAACAAATGCTGCTTTCTTCATAGCATCCAACAGCTTGGAACATCTCTCCTCTTTTAGTGGCTTCCCTTTATCAGCCAACTTTAAGTCACATGCCATAGCTGCATTGCCTTCTTTTTCTGTGTTTCCAGCTGTGGCTTTCCCTATCGACTTTGTCTTAATTGATTGATTCTTCCTTTCCCTTTCATCAGATGACTTTTTGCCTCTTGTATTTTTCCTGGGTGTCTTGGTCTTATCACCAGATATCTGTTTGGCATCAATATTCAAGTATTTTCTTCTCTCCTTGGCTCTCTGGTTTGGTGATTTGCTTTTAATGACCTCCAGTTTCTTACTTGAATCTTCACTCGTCTTTGTAACTTTTTTCATTTTCAACTCAGGTGAACCCAATATGACATCAGTGTCCAACTCATTCACTTCCTCTGTCTTCTGCTTCAGTGTTTTGGTTTGGCTTTGTGATACTAGTTTCTGGCTGTGTGTTGCATCCTCTAACATCTTTCCATCACTTTTTTTGAGATATCTACTGGATTCCTTATTTCTCTTGGGTGGTGTTGGTGAATTGTGAGTGGTATTTTTCCTGGCAGAGTGATGACCATAGCATTTAGGATTATATTTCATCACTTCCTTACAAACATAATCAGCAGGTAATCCCAGCTCTTCCTTTCTTTTCAAAAGGGATTCCTCCACCTCCTGAACAATCTCCTCTTCAATGGACAATGATGGGGTGTGGGGAACATTATTAAGTGACTGTCTTAATGGCTGTGCCACTGCCTTGCTTTTCTTTGTTGTCTTCCCTGTAGATGTACGTTGCTTCTCCAAAGGAGTTGTTGGTGGACGATCTCTCTGGAGCTGGGAAGAAATGTTTGGTGAAGGGGGAAGTCCATGTGCCAAAGCAATGTATTTCTCTATGACAGCATTAAATCTGAACTTCTCTCTCTTCAGGGATGCTTCTGGAGTGTCCGGTACAAACACACTCTGAAATAATGATTGTGATTTTAATGAAATGTTTGTTAAAGAAAGTCAAGTAAAGATACTCATGGTAAAAGAGAAGGGTTGGCAACTTTAGTAAGTTTCATGATGAGAGAGAGAGAGAGAGAGAGAGAGAGAGAGAGAGAGAGAGAGAGAGAGAGAGAGAGAGAGAGAGAGAGAGAGAGAGAGAGAGAGAGAGAGAGAGAGAGAGAGAGAGAGAGAGAGAGAGAGAGAGAGAGAGAGAGAGAGGGGTTGCCACGTTTGTGGATCTTGATGTTACCATACGTGTAGTCAAGCTTGTGGTCGCCTTCGCCTTCGCCTTCCCCTCATCATGGCTATGCATATGGTAACGTCAAGATCCACAAACGCGGCAACCCGCTGCGACCAATCATCAGCCAAATGCCAGCCGTCACGTACAAACTTGCCAAACGGCTTAACGAACTTCTCACACCCTTCGTACCAGCCTCATTCAGCCTCAAGTCAACTGTTGAGTTTCTTGACATCTTAAAGACGGCGCACCCCTCCAGCATCATGGCATCAATGGACGTTGAATCACTTTTCACCAATGTTCCAGTAGACGATACCATAGAAATCATCTGCAAGCAAGTTTACCACACAGACGGCAAGAAACTTCTCATCCCTGAAGAAACTCTATGTATCTTACTATGTACCTGCACCAAGGAAGCGGCCTTCTACGGACCGGATGGAAAAGTGTACGTACAGTGTGACGGCGTCGCCATGGGATCTCCTCTTGGTGTCCTTTCTGCCAATTTTTACATGGCAGCAGTTGAAGAAAAGGTCTTTGCGGAAAACCCGGACAAAAAACCTGCAGTCTACGCAAGATACATCGATGACATCTTCATCAACGCCAACACAGAAGAGGAAGTCCTACACCTGATCAATAATTTCAAGAAAAACTCCTGCCTCAACTATACACATGAATTGAAAGAAGAAAGCAAACTCCCCTTCCTTGATGTCATGGTTCACCGTTCAAGCTCCTCCTTCTCCACGTCTGTTTATGTAAAGTCTACAAATCTCGGCTTCTGCCTAAACGGAAAAGGTAACTGCCCAGAAAAATATAGACACAGCATCATCAATGCCTTCGTCAAGAGGGCCCTCACACACTCATCCTCATGGAATGCAGCCCATGCTGAATTGAAGAGGATCTCCCAGCTCCTCAGCAACAATGGTTATCCGCAGCAAGATATAGATGAAGTTATACGTCGCCGTATGGACAACTACATCCATGAGAATCCCCCCGAACAACAAACATCATACATCACTCTCTACTACAAGAACACGATGTCCTCAGCATACAAAGAAGACGAGAAAGCTGTAAAGAAGATCATCCACAACGTCGTCTCGTCTGTCTACACAGACACTAAATCCTAAGTCATCATTTACTACAAGACCAGAAAAACCTCAAGCCTCATCATGAAGATTAACTGTCTTCCCCCGACACACTCCCTACAAGAAGTGAACGTTGTGTACCAACACTCATGTACTGTTGGTGACTGAAGTCTCCTAAACTCCAGGCACATTGGCTTCACATCTACAACCCTATGAAAGAGAATCACAGCACGCCTACAGGACGGCGCCATACGACGACACTACATGAATGAGCACGGACTCATCCTGAAGCGACATCACATGGAAAGCAGCACCACCACCCTAACTAAAGAAAATGACCTTAGAAGACTCAAGATGACTGAGGCGGTACACATCCCCTCAGAAAAACCGACCATCAACATACAACAGCAGCATGAATCATCTTTACCTTCTCAGCAACAACCAAACGGAGCTGCAACTGGCCGCTCATTAGCTGCGCCAAACACCACTTGATCTGCGCTCTGATTGGCTCCCCGACACGGCTACCTGCTTCCACCGCCTATATAATCCCCTATCCTCACCAGTTCCACTCACTTCTCTCCTGAAGATGGTCTGATCAAGACTGAAAGACGTCTCGAGGAAATGGACTTCGGTTCATTACTCTACCAGCTAAAACCAGACGAATGCACCCTTGTGCGGAAAATACAAAATAAACTTTATAAAAAGAATAATGCACGCTTCGCTGTCGACTTTAATAGTACATGCATTCAGAATGGTCTACTCCCAATATATATATATATATATACAACTTTTTATTTGGTAGTCCATTCATCTGCTATGCCACTGGGAAGGAGTTAATATTTACTAAGCCTTTATCTTGTTTTCTATTGCTTCAATAAGAGTCTGGATGTTTGTTTATAAATATTACAAAACATGATACTCTACAACCTTAATTCTAATTGACATGTAAACATTAACCTGGGGAGAAGAGATTAAGGTTATCTCCATATTATCCACCTTTGCTTCAACAAATTTCCCTAAGTTAGTAAATATTAAGACTGGTCCTGCATTTCTATTTCCTATTGTTTTTTGCTCCTATCCCTCACAATCTTGACAACCTGGAGGGGAAGCAGTGTTTGCAGGTAGGAAAAGCTAAAATATGGCTAAATTCTATATCTTACCATCAAAATAAGTAGGGAGCTATTGCTGCTCTCATGATTGGCATTATCTTTGATGTTACAGAAAAATCTCCAGAAATCAGTAAATCTATACAATTACACCAGCAGCTCATTTCTGGATGAAACTTTTCTTGGTGCATTTTGATCTGTTATGAATGCATCTGCACTTCATTCCCGTCATAAATCAGTATTTTTTTTATTACCCTCCCTCCTGATTCCCTTACAACTTGCAGCCACCGCTGTCTACACCGCCATATTTTAACTTATCTATTTAACTAAAACTAACCTAACCTAACATTGCTAACATAATCTAGTCAAGGCGACATGCCCCACCGATATGTCTTAAAAAAAAAAAAAAAAAAAAAAAAAAAAAATTAAACTGATCTAACCAAAGTAAACTAGCCTAACTTGACTAGCAACACCAAGAAAATTAATATAAAGTCATTAACTTATTTCTCTATGTAAAATCTGGCAATAGAATAGATATAATTGGTGACATCCTGCCTGGGCAGACATCTTCCATAGAATAATTCAAATTGAGTTGCTACTTGCTTCTCTCCACAAATCAGTCTGACTGGCTTGATTTATTAAGCATTATTTCTATTTGTCAGTGGCTCCATGCACAAACAAAAGAACCAATCACCATCATTCATTTCAGGCCTGTGCAAATAATGTGACAATACACACACACAAACACACCTAACAGTGTTCCTCAGTGCCCATCAGACCATTACACAGGTGGGTGTCACTTGTTTTCCACAATAAAGGGGTATATTTAAATTTTTTTTTTTATCAATATTATGGACAATTTATGACAGGTATGGGTTCAAATTACTCAGAATAAAAACCTCTATAAGATGAGAAGGGTAACAAAAGCCATGTTGCTGTTGGTGTAAGACTAAAATAATACCCAGAAATCTATGATTGAAATCTTCACAAATCTGTAGTCTATACTCACTTACATCAATCTAACCTAACCTGGCATAACCTAAGCTACCCTAACCTACCATTACCTAGCCTAACCTACTGCTGCAGCATTGCTAAAGTACCTCTGTTTAGGTTAAGTTAGTTAATGTTACGTTAGATTAGCATCTCTAAGTAGGTATTGACAAAAGATTTCTGGATATTAATTTTTTTTCTGCAGTACTACAGATGGCACCTATAATAACAGCAGCAGTAGCTCCATATTTATTTTTTATGTTTAGAGCTGAAATTTGGCACAATTTTAGCTTTCCTCAATGGCAAAATCAGCTTTTCCACTAGATCCCCAAGATTGCTAACAGTAAGAGCAGAGAACAATAGGAAATAGAGATGTGAGGCCAGTCTTAATGCTTACCCACCCAAAAGCTGCATGCTATTCTATAATCTGATAGGTAACTATTAATTAACCCCTGAAGAAAGGGTTTAGGTTATCTCCTTGTCATTTAAGTTGGTATTATTTTACTTTAGCATGAACAGCAAGTTGGCTTTCGTGACCCTTCTCATCTTAAAGACCTTGTTCTTCTGATCAATTTGAACCCATACATACCTGTTGCAAATTGTTATTTACTCACTTTTTTCAAGGTTAAACTCACTGCTGTCAATGGCGGGAGGCGACACACTACCACGTGCGATGGACAGACAAGCACTGAGAAACGGCGTTTTGATGTATGCGCATGTTGCATTATCTGCGTAAGCGTGATATATTATGACGGTGATTGGTATTTTTGTTTCAACATGAAACCAGTAGCCAATAAAAAAAAAAAAAAAAAAAAAAATAAATCAGCCAATCATAGTGTATTTCAACGTGTGGTAAGAGAAGCGGTTCAATCTCAAATAATTGAATCATTCTTAGGAAGATGTCACCGTGCATTGGGTGTAGCGTGCATTATTTCCTTGCTATTCACCGGTGAGCTGTTCATGTTATTGTAAAAATTTATCCAGCCACCTTCTCTCAGTGATGTCTCCAGCGACAAGGAAGGATTTGATCACCAATAAGGTAGTAATGACTTCCTATGCATATCTTACCCATTGCAGTTAGGTTGGGTTAGTTTAAGCTACGTTAGGTAAGGTTAGGTTGGGTTAGTTTAGTTCAGTTAGGTTAGGTTAGGTAAGGTAAGGTTAGGTTAGATTAAGGTAAGTTTAGGTTAGGTTAGGTTAACGTATATTAATTTAAAATCGGTAAAAATATACTACAAGGTACGTGTTCTCCATTAACTACTCATCATTTTGTGTTATTATTGCATGGATTAGAGAGGAGGTCCTATTCTAAAGATTTACGTTCACTGCCAATTCCTTCATTGTGGACACATATACACATGTGACCCAAAATAAACAGCGTATGAGAATCAGTTATAGTTACTTCGATAAACTTCAATCCGTGTTCCTTTACCCACCAATTCCCACACACCCCTCAGCCGAACGGCTTCCTGAGACCTTCAGCTATCTATACCAGGTCTCACTTACTTGTTTAGACGGAGACATTATGTAGGTGAAGGAATACTGCGCTGGGAACACTGAAAACACTACGAAACCGTCTCCCGCCAGATTCAACATAACAAACCGAGGCAGGGCGGGTAAAAGTATAAACAATAGAGTTGCCACATCCGCAGTTAGGAGCACCAATAATTATTACTTTTAAGAATTTTATGTGATTTACTCTTATGAGTGAATAAGTATTTGTTTTGATATCAATACTACCTAAGTTTGATTTTCAGGGTCATGATGTTTAATGTTAATTTATTGTTTATCATGCAAGTTGACACTTAATTCATTATTTGAAGATATTTTCATTAATTCTGTGCCCCTGGACATATATAATTATTATTGTTGTTGTTGTTATGTTAGGGGCAGAACATATATGAAAAATAGGACCGCTCTGACATTACCCTGAAACCTTTCTATCTTCGGAACACCACAGGCTACCTACTACCTACATTTTGTAAATGTATGCTTATTAGCAGAAGTAAACTGCGGGTAATTAATAGTAATTTGGAGAAAAGTATTATTGAGATATGTCTTGAAACATGAATTACATAAAGAAGAAAAATATAAATAAATAAATAAAAAGTCGTGGAAAAAAATCATAAAAACATTGACCCTGCGACCATTATTTCATTTAAACTCCCTGACCGCGTCACAAGGTTTCAGGTGGGTGTTTGTTATGGAACTATTTGGTGAAATAGACCAGTAAATTGGTCAGTAGCTAGTTAGTAATGGTGAGTATACAGTCAACAAGGGAATATTGGTCGTTCTGCACATAAAAGTAGATGGTAGAGGTAACTTTGCAAGTTGAATGGTGCAACTCCTCGCCTCCTTGCGTACTTTGTTATTTCCCCGTTGTTTCCACTCAACAGAAGAAATTATTGCATCAGCAAACTATGCATACTGCATCTAGTCTGATAGAATGTGTATAGATGTTATTACATAAAAGAATGGTTGCACATTTTAAAATGTGAAATGTATCTTATACTACTAGTCCAAGAACTTTGTGAAGAGAGACATCCCAGACAAGTTGTTAAAGCCATAAAAAAAGATAAATAATTAACCTCTGCCTTTTCTTCTGAGGTTATTTGTTTACTTATTTTATTCATTATGTACGAGGGGAACCGGCCAAGGACAACACAAGCGATCAAAAGGAAAATATCACTAGATGCGATATTATTTAGCCAAGGTTACCTCCACATCACATTCCCCTGAGCAATAACTTCCATAGTCATATCATGAGGTTGTGGCTCCTTCTATTACCTTCCTGCTGTGCTGATGATACCACCTTAATGTGTCTCTTCCAGTCATGGTATCGAGGGAGTCAAGTGGAAACTCAACCCGCCTCTCAATGGATGTGGCAAACCTCCCTCTCACCCCTTTTGGCATGAAGCACAACGGATCACCACGGAAACTCACCTCTCCTGCTACTAACCGTGAGTATCGTAGAATATAGTATTGTGAGGGTCTTGATCCCTCATCAGTCTCTTCTGCATCTTCCAACCAAAACTACTAGTGTACTGCTGGAGGACTGCAGGACGGTTGGCTAGTTTTAGTTGCAGAACATAACACGCATAAGGACTTCGCTAACAATACTTATAAAAACTATGACCCAGGAATTGTTCAAGCAAATGTTTGAAGGATTGGAGAGATTGAGCTGACACAACTATTTCAGGTAGAGAATTCCAGTTGTTGATGATTGAATATCCTTAGTCTGTCCTTTACTCATAATCTTAACTGGAACCTTCACATCTCATCTCTTGCTAAAACAGCTTCTGTGAAGTTAGACGTTCTGTGGCATCTCTGCCAGTTTTCTCACCCCTCCAACTGTTAACTCTGTACAAGGGTCTTATCTGTCCTTGTATGGAGTATTTTTCGTACATTTGGGGGTGTTCCACTCCTACAGCTTTATTAGATAGGGTGGAATCAAAAGTTTTTCGTCTCATCAACTCCTTTTCTCTGACTGACTGTATTCAGCCTCTCACTGCCAAAATGTTGCATCTCTTTCTATCTTTTATCACTATTTTCATGCTAACTGCTCTACTGATCTTGCTATTTGCATGCCTCCCCTCCTCCTGCAGCCCTGTTGCACAAGGCTTTCTTCTTCCTTTCATCACTATTCTGTCCAACTCTCTAATACAAGAGTTAACTGTATTCTCAATCACTGATACCTTTTACCAGTAAACTCTGTTTACCGGTAAAACCTGTTTACCTGCTTCTATATTTCTATCTTCCTATGACTTGACTTATTTTAAGAGGGAGGTTTCAAAACATTTGTCCCTATCTTTTGGCTAATTCCTTTTAGGACTTTTAGGGAACCTGCAGTTCTAGTGGGCTTTTTTTTTTTTTTTTTTTTTTCTTTTCTTTTTCTAATACTATTTTATTGCCCACAGCAGGTCTTCCTCTTGAAAAAAAAAAATTCTTGTTTCTATTTGCATGATTTTATATCTATTGACTATTAGTCTCATATGCTTAGGTTTTGGTGGTATGTATGTCACAGTAACTTTTCTGTCTTCATTTCCTTTTATCTTAATTACAACATTTTAGTTCACTTCCTCAGCAACAATATCCTTTTTATCAGTATCATTACTTCTTCTTTTCCCTTTCCTTTTCTGTCTCTTCTTGTGCTATATCCTTCCTTTGCAAATGTCAATTTCATTTCCTCTTTTAGTTTGTTTTTTGTTAAACATACCACATCTGGTTTATTATTCGTTAGGTAGTTTTTACATTCTAAAGTTCCCATGCAGTATTTATTAAGGGAACAACTTGTTTTTGCAGTAGTTTTACTGGATCCCTCTGGAGATCTCCGGGTGTGTATTGTTAATGACTTGGGACTCCCATCTGACTTTGTATAGCAATAAAGCAGTCATTGCAATAATAAGTATGTTTTATTGTTTTAATTTCTGACGGTCTTCTGATATGTTTGCAGATCTTAAATTTATATCCAGGGCATAATATCAGAAAGACATTAAGGAGTCATGAAAATACTGTATGTACATATATTTTATCTCAAAGTTATTAGAATGTAAAACAAAGATGATACTGTCTAATGTAAGAAAGGTGTTTTCCATTTAAGGACACTGAATTATTAGAATTTTACATAACATAGTTGAAATTCTGCATTGATCTTTATTTCTTTTCTAATAATATTATCCTATTGCAGGCTTCAACAAGCTTTCTCGCAGAAAAGGCAGAGACTTTCAGTATAGAGATAAAGAAAACATTGGTGGGTTCAACAGTCAACTCAGAAAGCAGTTGCCTGTGGGTGATGCTCATCTTGTGGGTCTCCACATTGTACCAGAGGAAAAAAATAGTCCGGAATCAAGTTGCACATCAGAAAAGAAAGGATCAGTGCCTTGCCATTTTAAGGATTCTCAAATAGTTGCAAACCTCAGGCCTACGATTGATTCATCAGTTGCAGGCAAGACACAAAGTACAAGAGACACATGCAGTGAGTCCACTGGTCGAAGAGACAGTGTTTATACTGATATTGATGATGGTAGCTTTATAGAGTTTTGTCATGGCAAAGAAAAGGGACACTATGTACCTTCCTCAACTGATGATCCAAGTAGAAAGATTACTCTTTATTATACATGTGAGACTAACAATGACACCCAATACTCAACCTCAACTAAGATGAACAATGCCCGAGTAGGTTTCCGTAAGTATTTGGACAAACTCAGAATGCAGAGAAATCTGCGGAATGTGAGCAAGGACAATGAAACTGAGGAGGTGAAACCACAAGATAACATAAATATGAATAACCTACTTGATGAGACAGTCATTACCTGTAGTGCTGACATGCGTAAATTCCAGTATAAAGGACTCCCTCCACCTGCTGTTAACAGCACTGTGATGGATAACTTGCCCCATGATGAAAAGGTTCCTTTACCACATGTGTTTTCTGAAATATCAACACTTACCATTCAGTCTGAGATGGCAATAGGTCAGGAGCCCCATCATCAGTCAAATAATTCACAAGGACAATCTGACAAGCACCAAATTGTTGTACTTTCTGATTCCTCTGATGAGGAGTCACAGGTGGCTGTTGGTGGTAGTGATTATGGCTTAACAGACTTGAATAGCAAGACAAGGGGTGTTCCCAGAATTGATGGTGTAAGGGTTCCTCCACTAAACAGAAATGATGGTGATGCTTTTAGCATGCCTGTGTGTAGCAGTATTGTAGGTAAAGTTAAAGTATTTCGTTCTCCACCGTCTCCTGAATTGGTTCCTTCAGTGATTGGGAAACATCCATCAGTAATAAGTGAAGACATCAGTGTTATTAGCAGCACTCAAGAATTGCAGAAAGAAAGTAGACAAGTTATTCCTAAGAGTACAGATGTAGATGTCTTATCTAAAAAAGAGACCAAAGTCCCAATGATGAATAAAAACCAGAAAAATTTTCAGGATCATAATATTAATGTTGGCCATGTCACCCCGGGGAGACATTTGGTATCTGTAAAATCTAATGCAGATAAACGAACTCCAGAAAAAGCAATAAATCCTGTACATAAATGGGTTATGTCGAGTCCCTTTAAAGAGAGCTCTTTTGATAGTTCTTTCTTGCAGAAAAATGAAGACTCCTTCATCAGTGAGTCACCTAGTCAGCCTAAACTGGATCCTAAGAATGAGTCACTTGAATCTCATGCAAGAGAATTAAACTGTATACATTTATCAAATCCTGATAACTCCAAAGTAGGAATAAATTCACAATCCTTTGGTAAGAGTCATGACCCCTCAATTGTTGAGAAAAGTATAGATTCAGATGATAATGTCTCTGACTGTGATTTTGCAATAAGGCGAACTGCAGTGACACAAAGGGTGATTGTATCTACTACAGAGGAGTCTGAGGATGACAGAAAAAATGGGAGATATGTTACACACAGAAGAAAGAAGAAACACACAAAAATGATAACAGAATCTTTTGAAAAAGATTGGATTGGAGGATCAGACAGTGAAAATGAAGAATCTCTTTGTCTTAGACTGTCGAAGAGTAAAAATGAAACCAATTGGAACTTAGAGAAGACTACGCAAACAATTGGGAAAGCTGCCGTTTCCCCTGAAACTAAGGTAAAGAATGTCAACAAAACTGATAAGGAAGCACCTCAGTGGTTAAAAAAATCAAACCGATCATGTCATGAAGATATGGAAGACTTGCAAAATGAAGCTCTATGTTCTGAGATATTGTCACCAAGTACTAAACTGCCTACTGGTGCCGCCAAAGAACCCTTTACTACACACTCTCGCAAGACAGGGAATTCAAAGTATACTGGTGACAGTGATGGGCCCTTAGATTTAAGTTTGATAAGGAAAGAGCTAGATAACCTTTACACTGCTGAGTGGAGAAAAAATGAAGATGCCATCTTCAAGACAGTTCCAAAAGAAAGACAGCAGGATAGCAGAGTTATCAGCTATAAATCGTTTACATCAAACAAAAGAAGAAGCAAGTCATGCCCTAGATTCAATATGGAATCTGAAGAGGAAAGTAGTTTCTTGTACAAGGTGAGTGAAACATCTGGTGATGGAGATACAGATGTAAACAGCAGTGAAGAAGAAAGACATGACTGTAGTGAGAACAACAAATCAAATTCATTAAACAATGAAGATGAAAAAGCCACAAAGATGATGAGGACTCCTGATAGTCCAGAAGAGGACAGCTTTGAGGAGTACCTTAAAAAAGCCAAGGCTTTGACACAAAAGAAGAAGCAACAGGAACCACGGTACTACTATGAGAGTGAAGACCGTTATGAGTCAAGCTTCATCAATGATGAGAGCAGTGATGATTTGAGTTACAGTCTTCCATCACTGACCCAGAAGCCTACAAACAGCCGTTCAGTAAACCATAGAACTCGTAAACACAAAAGTAGTGTCTCTAAAACTAAGTTAAGAGGCAGGAAAGAAGAAAGGCATGAAAGTAGTAGTGATGAAGTAAATCCCTCAGACAGAAAAGATCGGAAGATTTCAAAGACAACGCCTGAATTTGAAGAGGACAGTTTTGAAGAGTACTTGAAAAAGGCCAAAGCACTGACACAAAAGAAGGAGCACAAGAAAGTTTTGCATTCTGATGACAGTGAAGATCACCATGACTCAAACCTTATCAGTGATGACAGCAGTGATGATAGCTACAGGCTTCCCCCACCAATCCAGAAGTCTTCCAAGATTCCCTCAGAAAACTCAGGTTTTCCTAAACATAAGAAACGGGGTATAGGCAATACAGGAAAAGACACCGGACCAAAGACTGCTACCACCTGGCGTGACTCTCCTACAATTATCCTTACATCAGATTCTGATTCTGATGAATTATACTCCTTTACTGAAACCAATAAAAAGGTGGTTCAACCTCGCCCATCTTTTGTCACACCTCGTACAAAGCCAAGAGGCAAGGTTTTGCCAAAGACTGAAGGTCATCACCGACAGTTTGTCAAGAAGTATGAAACGGGACACCTTTCTCCTAGATTACCTTTCTTAGCATCACTTTCTTCCAATGTCAACATAATACAGTGCCATCCAGAGGCATTGCCATATATCAAAGATTTTAAAAAGAAGAAAGAAGAGCTAGCTGAAAAATTGTACAAATATTATAATACTCATGTTTTTGATGATAAGCTACCATCATCCATGGATATAAAGTGGAATGCGAGGCTAAGAAAGACAGCTGGATATTGTTACTATCAAATCAATAAATCTACCGAATGTCGGAGGGGAAGCAGAATAGAACTTTCTACCAAGGCAAGTCAATTTTTCCTTGTGTAGAAAGATTTGTGCTTGAAACAAAAATAATATAACTAAAGAGTCACACTTAAGCCATAGAGCATTATTATTTCAGGACTTCAAGGATATAAGTAAAATGTGTTCAGGAACCCTAATAATGCTACATCATGAGCCAATCCTAGCCTTTCCTTATTTACAGGTAATTGACTGTGCTGAGAGGGTAAGAGACACGCTTATTCATGAAATGTGTCATGCTGCTGCCTGGATTATTTCTGGATACAAGGATGGCCATGGACCACTATGGAAGGCATGGTAAGTTCTTTGGCATTTCTGCTGATATATTGTAGCTTCTTATTTGTACACAGAGCTAAATTTAAAAAGTGAGGTTGAGAGAATAAGAAAAAAATGTGCAGAAATATCAAAATGCTTCTGGTATGTTTTTTGCTTTTTTCTTCCTCAGCATTGTAGCTAAATACACTCATAAGTATTTTACTATGCTACATATGCTTCCTACACATTACACTGAATGATCTAAGTACAAAATAATTTTCAGAGATAAAATAACAAATGCATTTTTTCTGATTTGTTAAATAATAGCCTAGCATACAGAATTCATAAAAATACAACTTCATCATTTTGAATTTTGTACAGTTGTTCATATAGACTGGTATTGTACTAGATCACAGTGATAGCTTTTTATATATCTGGCTGACAAGACAACTACATTCAAATTTACATTGCCACATGAGCATAAAGCCTAGGCCCTGTAAAACTACAACTAGGTAAACACACACACACACACACACACACACACACACACACACACACACACACACACACACACACACACACACACACCGCATAGTGTAGTGGTTAGCACACTCGACTCACAATCGAGAGGGTCCGGGTTTGAGTCCTGGGAAGCAGTGAGGCAAATGGGCAAGCCTCTTAATGTGTAGTCCCTGTTCACCTAACAGTAAATAGGTACGGGGATGTGGAGTGTGTGTTGTGGTCTCAGTCCTACCTGAAGATCGTTCAATGAGCTCTGAGCTCACTCCTTAATGGGGAAGACTGGCTGGGTGACCAGCAGACAACCATAGTGAATTACACACACACACACACCGCGTAGTGTAGTGGTTAGCATGCTCGAATCACACTCGAGAGGGTCCGGGTTCGAATCCCAGAGGCTGCGAGGCAAATGGGCAAGCCTCTTAATGTGTAGCCCCTGTTCGCCTAGCAGTAAATAGGTATGGGATGTAACTCTAGGGGTTGTGGCCTCGCTTTCCCGGTGTGTGGAGTGTGTTGTGGTCTCAGTCTTACCTGAAGATCGGTCTATGAGCTCTGAGCTCGCTCCGTAATGGGGAAGACTGGCTGGGTGACTAGCAGGCAACTGTGGTGAATTACACACACACACAATGAGTTGAGGAGGTATTTTGATAGTGTGGACTGGTCTGCAATGTACCAAGAAGTAAGCATTCAATTAAGATACGACAAATTCATGGAAATATACAATAAGGCCGTGGAGAACTTTGTGCCAAAGTATAACAGGAAGACTCTAAGGAGAAACCAGTGGTTCAATAAAAATTGCGAGAAGGCAAAAAGTGAGAAAGAAAAAGCATGGAGAAAGTACAAGAGGATTAATGAGGAAGTGGAGAGAGAAGCATATAGAACTGCAAGAAATAGATATGTTGACGTGAGGCGAAAAGCACAAAAAGATATGAGCAAAAAGTAGTGGAAAATTGTGAAAGGGATCCAAAAAATGTTTTACAAATTTATCAACAGTAAACTCCAGAAGAATGAAATAGCTGAAAAAGTGAAAGTTGGGGATGACATATATGATATTGTTGCAAAGCTGAATGATTGTTTCTGTAAAGTATTCACAAACAAAACAGAATTCAGTGGGAGCATACTACTAGAAGAGAAACAAATACAGGATATGATAGTCTTAAAGAGTGACATTGAGAAAGTTATAAATAGCATGGACGTCAAGAAGTCAATGGGTCCAGATGGAGTGTCTGGTAGAATGTTAAAAGAATGTCAAGAGCAGTTGCTGGAACCAATCTTGGATATCGTGAAAACATCAATTACAATGGGACAGGTGCCAGTGGAGTGGAAGAGGGCAGAGGTAGTACCAAAATACAAGAGTGGATGTCGAATGGAACCATTGAATTATAGACCTGTTTCACTGACTAGTATTATATGTAAGATATGTGAAGAAGTGATTAAAGACAAGTAGTGTGAATTTCTAGAAAGTGAAGGAATCTTAAGGGAGAACCAGTTTGGCTTCAGAAAAGGAAAATCATGTGTATCAAGTTTATTATGTTTTTGCTCAAGATTGGTTGATATTTTACAGGAGCGAGACGGTTGGGTCAACTGTGTGTACCTGGACTTGAAAAAACTTTTTGATAAGGATCCACACAACAGACTAATGTGGAAGATGAGAAGTATTGGGGAGATAAGGGGAACCCAGGCAGACTGGATGGGAAACTACCTGACAGGCAGGGAAATGAGAACAGTGGTGAAGGGAATGGAGAAGAGTGACCAGTGGAGTCCCTGAAGGTTCTGTACTTGGTCCCCATCATGTTTCAGATCTGTATAAATGATATGTCAGTGGGTGTGAAAAGTTACATGAGTATGTCTGCAGATGATGCAAAGATTATGAGAATAAGAAACGTGCAAGATTGTAACATGTTGCAGTAGGATCTGAACAGAATATATAATTGGAGTGTAAAATGGCATTAACTAAAGTCATGTAATGAGAATGGGCAAAAGCAAATATAGACCATATAAGGAGTACCAGCTGGGGAGAGAGATAATAACTGAAGTCAGTGAAGAGTAGGACTTAGGAGAGATTATACAGAACAACTATCACCAGAAAAGCACGTTAACAGAATACAGGCAACCCCCGCTTAACCCAAAAAGTCCGACAGGCCTTAAATACGGCTGCATAGCACACTTCCGACAGTCCTTAAATGGGGCAGCTACTTTGAGCGCTAATAAAAACCGCGCTAGCATTGGTAGCGCTGCTATATTTGGTCATGACGTAGGCCTATGGTAGTACTGTCGGCTCCCAGGAAGCACACCGCTCTAGCCAGCTAGTCTCCCGCAATTTTCTGTGAGGTGCGTGAGCGTCGTGTCGCGGTGATAATTATTTACGTTTACGTATTTACTTATTTAAGGAACTATTATTTACAACTATGGCTACTGGTGCTAAGAGGAAGCTAAAGTTTAGTGATAAAAGTGATAGACAAGGCAGGACAAGACGCAAAGTGCACAGGTTGGAGGTAGATCCCGACCCCGCTATTGTGACAACATCGTCACCCACGCCTGATAAAAACATACGTAACTATAATCAGCCAATATGAGTGAAAACACGAAAAACATGTGAAAACACATAAAAACATGAGCAGTGCCTTACATTATGTAAGAATACACATATAAGCACCTCCCCCGAGTTGCCGCTACCACAATCTTCTCCAATTATCGGTTATTATTCTGAGACAACCATAGTGAGTAGAGCAATAAAAACTTGTAGAATGATGCATTGTCATGTCATTTTTTTATGATAATTGCGGTAATGGGAGGGTGCGAATTTTGCGGCCATCGGTCTTAGCGGGTTAACGAAGGTTCACACAACGAAATTTCGCTACAACGAAGGTTTCATTTTACTACCATCTGCTCAATTAACGAACACCAAACTCGCTTTAGCGAAGTTTTATCCAGGTAATTTTTTCCAAGTTTAAAAGCACCGCCGTATCACGCAAGCCGACAGGCTTTTGAATACACCAGCGCCTCTCGTGGACAACACGCGTACCACTCACTCCCCTGTTCAAAACAATACCAGCGTCAGCACCAGCTCATCTTCCCTCACTCAACTTACCATCAAAACGCCCTGCAATGTCGCCTAGCGTTGCTAAGAAGACCAGGAAGTCTCTTACTCTCGAAGTGAAGCTGGATATTATTCACAGACACGAGAGAGGCGAGAAAACTAATAGCATCACTCACCACCAACTTTACTCCATCTACTGTCTCTACTATTTTCAAGTCAGCAGACTCTATTAAGAAGGCTGGTGAGACCGTATCTTCCTTGCAAGCTAAAAGAACCACCTGAACTCGTAACTCTACAATGGATAAAATGGAAAGCCTTGTGGAAATGTGGTAAATAAGTTTTGTATGTGATGCAATGATGCGTCGTTTGTTTACATTCCACAGGTTGCCGGTTAGTGTCTTTCCGTCCAAGATAACAATGGCATTCACTCTCCCTCCATGATAAAGATGCCCTTCCAGTTTCCAAGATAATAATGCGAGTTTCCACGATCAAGATGCAATTCCAGTTTCCACGGGAACGATGCGGGTTTCCACGATGTCGATGCGGTTCCAGTCCTCACGATGCGATTTCAAGACACAATATTGAAGTCCACTTGCCTACACAGGTACTGGGACGAACCCTTTCACCCCGTAAGGATCCACCCAACACCCTTGAGTGCGAGTAAAGTGACGCTGCCACCTTCCTGCGCTGCAATTGAAGTCCACTTGCCTACACAGGTACTGGGATGAACCCTTTCACCCCGTAAGGTCCACCCACACCCTTAGGTGCGAGGAGAGTGGCGCTTTAGGTTATAACTATGCATTGTGTTTTTATATACCATCTTGCTCTATTCCTGGGACAAAGATTACTTCTTCCTCAATTGATAGCTCGAAGTTAGTATGATATTTTCTTTCCTTCTAGGTTAGTAAGTAGACTACAAGACACCATGAACCTATGAAGCCCCGTAAATGAGATTATTTTCATAACTTAGAAATCAAAGTCTGATAATGAGATTGTCTATTGCCAACCAAACCGTTCTGCATAGACGTCTTCAGCGTCATAGAGACCTAATGATGTTAGCTCTTGGACAGTGGCCATCCTGACAGCGCGAAACCACAGGGGGTTCATAAGAAGATTTCCAGGGGTACTTAGATGGCTGATCTAATAAAATCCTTTGCAGTGCCATTGCATATTGAGTTCCATGTTCCATGTGACAATACTGGGGTACTAAGATGGTCTTATAACTCAGGGGGTTCTTAACGATAAAAAGGTTGAGAACCCCTGTTATAAAGTGTGCATTAGTGTACATTATAATGACTTAGATTAAACTGCCTAAATGTTTAACTTCATAATTTTTACTTCATCAAATCTTTCACTGTACTATGATGCACTCTTGCTTTGTTTACTCTCAATGGAAGTTCAAGTCAGGGGTTAAACTTGTTATAATTGGTTCGCTTAACGAAGGTTTTTTTTAGGAACGTAACCCCTTCGTTAAGCGGGGTTTGCCTGTACATGTATATGGAAAAACTTACAACACACTCCAAAATCTTGGATTCTCATTCAACTGCTTGGATGAGAATATGATAAAGAAAATATTAACCATCTTAATTAGACCTCAGTTGGAATATGCAAGGGTGATATGGTCACCACATATGAAGAAACATGTGAAGAAACTAGAAAGAGTGGAGCGGTTGGGAACGAGGATGATACCAGGTTTTAAGGTGCTGTACGAAGAGAGATTAAGAAGACTGGATTTACCCACATTAGAGGAAAGAAGAGAGAGGGGAGATATGATAACAATATATAAAATAGTAAATGGAATAGATATCCTAGATAGAGAAGACTTGATAAGGATGTCTTCCAAAAATCAATTGAGAGGACACCCAAAGAAAATACAAAAGGACAGTTGTATGAGAGATGTCAAGAATTATAGCTTCCCATATTGTGGCATTGACAAATGGAACAAATTGAGTAGAGAGGTGGTGTGTGCAGTGAGTGTCAGTCAAATGAAGGACAAACTTGATAAATGTGGACAAATAGACAGGACATAAAGAGCCAAGCTTGGGCCCTGTAAATCACAAATAAGTAAATACACACACACACACACACATCACCGTACCGACAAGATGTGCAAAAACAGCTTCCAGGGGAAACACTTCAGCAGGTGTTGGAGCCTGACCTAGACATATGCACAGGAGGGGTATGGGGCCTTAGGGTTCTCCTGTCTCTAAAATAAATAAGATTTGGATACCGTATAGAACGGAAAAAGGGAAAGAGGTGGAGCTAGATGACGGAGCCAAATGTATGGAACCAAAACAAACGCCATGTTTTAAAAACAAGATGTTTATCGAAACACCTATTAGGTTGAAGAGACTGTGTAATGATAAGACAGGTTTTTCTGGATTTAGAGAGGAAAGAGGTAATATGGGGAGGCTGATAAACGTGAAAAGGGAAATAAGATACATGAAGGAGGTGATGTCAAGTATGATGAAAAAACAAAACAAATTGATAAAAGAAAATAACTGAACTAAAGTGAGATTAGAGGAATGTGAGAAAGTAAAAGAAATAATTCAAGAGCTGAAGGAGGAGATGCAGGAGATAAAGAAACAAATAATGTACTAAAGGCTATGTGTTGCGACTACGAAGACTCCTTAAGGAACCTTCAGAAAAAAATACAGGATGGGGAGGATAAAGTTGAGAATGGAATGGGTGAAAGCAAATTGGAGGAATTACGAAATGCACGGAAACAGGAACAGGAAAAGTAAAATTTTCAGAGATAGTAAGGATGCAAATTCAGGAAAAAACAAATGACACTTATACAAGTAATTAAGGAGAAAGAAGATCTAGTAAGGGATACTGTGGATAAGAGGAAATGTTTCTTAATTTTTGGGATGAAGGAAAAAATTCCAAACAAGTTTGTGAGAGTGCGAGAAGAAAGAGAGAATTGGCAAAAACTATTATCAAACAGGTCCAGGACAGCACACAGGAATTGAATCAGGAAGTAGAGGAAGTGATTAGGTTGGGAAGATTTAGTGAAGGGGATAAGAGACTAATGAAAGTGAAAATGAGATTGCAGGTGGCGATGGAGGAAATTATGATAAGAAAAAGGAAAGCTGGCTGATGATACTGAATCTAAGGACATGGATATAAAGAGATATGAACTTGGAAGAGAGGGAGAAGAAAGTGCTAAGAAATTAACCTTAGGAAAAAACAAGAAAAGGACAGAGATTGAGAAAAAGAATTTCTACTGGAGGGCTATAGATATGAGACTAAAAAAGTGGTATCTATAGAAGAAGGAGGAAGAGATCATGGAAGAGGCAAGAAATTAAGAGTGACTTATACTAATATAGCTGGATTGTAATTGAGCGTATTGGAGGTTAGAGATTATATGAAAAAAAAAAAAGACTCAATGTAATGTGCATACTAGAAACAAAACTAAAAGAGGAGATCCATGTTAATTTTAAGGAAAAAGGGATATAATAGCTAGAGAAGAGACAGGAAGAGAAAAGGGTTAGGAGGAGTGCTAATAATGGTTCATGATAATATATGCGTAGAGGATGTGCAATATGGTGATGGCATGGTGGAAGTATTGGGAGTTGCAATCAAAACAGAGGAATTGAAAAAAAAGGAAAATCATAGTTACGTATGTGCCCTAAGACAAATACATGGGGAACTGAGGAATATAAGGAAATGTAAAGAGAGGTGATTAAGTGCTTAGATAATATGATAAGAAGAGAATACTATTAGTAGGAGACTTTAACTGTAAAAGAGTAAACTGGAGAGAGATGGAAGTAATGGGTAATGCTGGACAATGGAGTGAGGTGTTACAGTTGACTATGCTAAATACAATGGATCGATTGGTGGGTAAAAGAGTCAACATGATACAGGGGGAAAGAAGAACAATCATTGCTTGACCTAGTATTTACAAAGAAGCCAAAGCCGCATCCCAGCATACAATACCTTAGTCCAATGGGAGGAAGTGGTTATGTAACATTAGAATTGGAAATGCAGGAAGAGGATGGGATAAGATACAGAGAAGACTAGAAAAAAAAAAAGATTAAATTATACAAGAGCAGAGTTTGAAAAATTAAGAAAAAATTTTGCTGATATTGAATGGAGGAACATTATGAATGGAAGGAGAATTCAGGAGAAATATGAAATACTCCTACAAAAATATAACGAAGGAGTGAAGAAATATGTACCTATCTTCAGTATAGAGTAAAGAAAAGTATACACGCTTGGTACAATGCCAGATGTATAGAAGCTAAAAAGGCATAAGATAAAGCTTGGAAGAAACTCAAAAAGCAGAAAAATGAAAATAATAGACAGCAATACAGGGGATCCTCGCAATTTGACGGGGGTTAGTGCAGTCTTCCATCTGTTGAATCAGTGTTAATTTGAATCATGAAGCAATTTTTCCCATAGGATACTTAAGAATTAGGGGAGATAGGGACCAACCTCCAGCCTAGACCCCCTAAAACATCACTATAACCTTTAAAAAACACTAACCTAAATTAAATCAGTACTTTATTTATATCTGACTTTTTTTTTATTAAACACATTAGGGTGCTGTACAGTACATTTTTGGAAATAAAAACACTTGCATGATGCAACGGTCTCGTGGTACTTGTCCCAGTTAATTAATACCCAATACCCAATCCTCAAGGTTCGACCAACTGACTCGCCAATTTGACATTCATATCTTGCGCCACCCACCTGGTCAAATCCGCTGCCACCACAAATTTTTCCCCAGCCTGCCAGGCGGAAGTGTAAACCGACGCTACCCTGTGCTGCTTAGATTGGGTGAAAAGTAGCGGATTGGGCTACTTTTGAAGGGTATGCGCTACTTAGATTCATAATCTGCTACCTGCGATTTTTTGGGCTACTTAATTCATGATATGTTTGAGCTGCTTGATACTGTTAATCTAGGGACACCCATTTGCAGTGCAATGACACTGAACTATACCTGCCTCACTTTCTTATAAGCTCAAGCTTATCTTTGAAAGGCAGGAAGTTATGCTTCTTAGGATTGGGGAACACTGGCTGGGGTGAGAGTGACGCAGATTAAGCGACGCACAGGCCACAAGGCTGCCACTCTAAATTTTAATTTCTCCCTACCACTGCGCACTTCCTCTTACTTTCACCTACCACTTGTGCACATTTTCCTCTATTTTCATCTACACCAATCCCAAAATTCCTTTTTGTACATGCATATATTATTGTGTGAAAATAAACGTATTTATATTTTTTGCAGTTTTATTCTTTTACTACAAAAGAAATAAAAAAAACTTTCTGGTATCGAAAAATTAACTTTTCTTCGGTATATTATCATGTCAGACTGGACGATGTATGCAGGAATAAGTGATCGACTCTCGTCCTAATGGAGCGCCTCACCACATTGCACCATACTCCCACATGTTGCGTCAGATATATATATATATATATATATATATATATATATATATATATATATATATATATATATATATATATATATATATATATATAATCCATATTTCATAAACTGTAATGGGTTTCCAGACAAATATTTTGTGAAAAAAAACTCCCTACATATTGTCAATAAACTAGCTTCCCTTGCAAATTGCTATTTTCCCCGTAGGCATCCCCTACCCCCTACATTAGGCTGAAATCACCTACTGTAGAGGATTTCCCCTATGAGTGGCAGCCTTGGCACAGGGTTGCGTCGGTTTACACTTCCACCTGGCGGGTTGGTGTCGGATTTGACCCAGGCGGGTGGCGCGCGAGATATGAATGTCGAATTGACGAGTCAGTTGGTCGAACCTTGAGGATTGGGTATTAATTAACTGAGTTTGAATTGGCGACAATTCGAACTACGAACGGTCGAATGACGAGGATCCCCTGTATAAGGATGCGAGAAATGAATGTACAGTGGCCCCTCTACATACAAGATTAATTCATTCCTGGATCGAGCTTGTATCTAGAATTTCTCTTATCTTGAACGAATTTTCCCCATAAGAAATACAGGGGATCCTCATGATTCGACCATTCGCAGATTAAATTATCGCCAATTCGAACTCAGTTAATTAATACCCAATCCTCAAGGTTCGACCAACTGACTCGCCAATTTGACATTCATATCTCGCGCACCATCCACCTGGTCAAATCCGCCGCCACCACAAATTCGTCCCCACCCTGCCTGGCGGAAGTGTAAACCGACGCTACCCTGTGCCGCATAGAATGGGCGAAAAGTAGCGGATTGGGCTACTTTTGAAGGGTATGCGCTACTTAAATTCATAATCTACTACCTGCAATATTTTTGGGCTACTTAATTCATGATATGTTTGAGCTGCTTGATGACATTATTGGGTCTACATTTGCAATTTTTCTAAATGTTAACAATAATAATGATGATATTAACAACATTAAGAAAAGCAAGTATAATAATAATAATAGTAATAATATTAACTGTGACATTGAGAACGGTGTAGTTATGGTGCTTTTTCTTTTTTTGTGGTGAGCAGGCAACTGATGACATCACACTTCTCTCGCCTCACTGTACGTCAAGAAAATGACTTACTAGATAATGCAAATCTTTAAAAAAAAAGTGATGCAGAGGAAGTGAAAGGAAAAATCTTTAAAGCAATAAGAATAGTTAAGTTTTGTTAAAAAGAAGAAAAATATTTTGGTTGAATTAGGTAAGAATGGAAATGATTTATAAAAAAAAAATGCCAGAGAAAACTTATGGAGAAAATGGTACATCGTGAAAGAGGATTCCACTCTCCTCCCCGTAACCCCATAGGAAAAAATGTGAGTGGATAGTGGTAAGTACAAAATGTGTATAGTAGTTAAAGTGACATGTAGTAGTTTTTTGTATTAGGCTACATCGTGGTGAAATCTACTTTTCAAGCGTGCTTCTGCTACTTTTCATGAGGAAAATCTGGCAACACTGCCTGTGTATTGCTTCCTCTGCTCTCCCTTGCCCCAGGCGTTGTCCATGCAGGCCATGCTCCGCCGTTCCACGCCGCTTAGACCATTCTGCGCAAAGCCACCTCCAGCCCCAGCTCTAAGAAACACAACTTCCTGCCTTTCAAAGATAAGTTTGAGCTTATAAGAAAGTGTGAGGCAAGTATAGCTCACAGTGTAGTTGCAGCACAAATGGGTGTCCCTAGATCAACAGTATCATCAATTTGGAAGAACAGGGACAAGTACCACAAGACCGCTGCAAGTATTTTTATTTCCAAAAATGTACTGTACAGCACCCTAATGTGTTTAATAAAAAAAAGTTAGATATAAATGAAGCCTTTAATAGTGCTGATTTAGTCTAAGTTAGTGTTTTTTAGAGGTTATAGTGATGTTTTTTGGTGGGTCTAGGTTGGAGGTTGGTCCCTATCTCCCCTAATTCTTAAGTATCTTATGGGAAAAATTGCTTCACGATTCGAATAAACGCTGATTTGACCGATGAAAATCAGCCCTCTCCCCATCAAATTGTGAGGATCCCCTGTAACTGAAAACCAATTAATCCGTTCCCGGCCTCCCAAGATCATCTAAGTTAATCGTAAATAACTATAAAACGCATCTTCCGATTACTAAAACACATTCAAATAGTAATTGAACATAAAAATACAGTAATAAGATAAATAAGATGATATTAACAAAATAAAATGCAAGTTTATTATGAGCACTTACCATGGAGGAAGTCAGCGGCGTCTAACTGAGGGGTATGCTTGGTGGTGGAGGAGTGAGGGAGCGCGAGAGACTGTTGACGAGACGTTATCACTTACACTTAAAAATTTAAAGTTAACTTTAAATGAACGATGATGACTGATTTTACTGCTTTACGAGATCACGCATATGAACACCAGACTCATGTTTGTCTATTATCTCCTGCTTCATTTCGATTGACATTCTCTCTCTCTCTCTCTCTCTCTCTCTCTCTCTCTCTCTCTCTCTCTCTCTCTCTCTCTCTCTCTCTCTCTCTCTCTCTCTCTCTCTCTCTCTCTCTCTCTCTCTCTCTCTCTCTCTCTCTCTCTCTCTCTCTCTCTCTCTCTCTCTCTCTCTCTCTCTCTCTCTCTCTCTCTCTCTCTCTCTCTCTCTCTCTCTCTCTCTCTCTCTCTCTCTCTCTCTCTCTCTCTCTCTCTCTCTCTCTCTCTCTCTCTCTCTCTCTCTCTCTCTCTCTCTCTCTCTCTCTCTCTCTCTCTCTCTCTCTCTCTCTCTCTCTCTCTCTCTCTCTCTCTCTCTCTCTCTCTCTCTCTCTCTCTCTCTCTCTCTCTCTCTCTCTCTCTCTCTCTCTCTCTCTCTCTCTCTCTCTCTCTCTCTCTCTCTCTCTCTCTCTCTCTCTCTCTCTCTCTCTCTCTCTCTCTCTCTCTCTCTCTCTCTCTCTCTCTCTCTCTCTCTCTCTCTCTCTCTCTCTCTCTCTCTCTCTCTCTCTCTCTCTCTCTCTCTCTCTCTCTCTTTTTTTTTTTTTTTTTTTTATTTAAACAAAACTTAATACAAAGGAACATGTACCCAAAGGCGCACTGTCGTGTGCTACCTATTCTAAGGGTACTACAATCTATTTCTCTACAATATTTACAAGACTTAAAAATAGATAATATACAAGATGGTCAGCATGTAAATGGAGCACTATTCGTTTCACTTCACTAGCACTATTCACGCACTGCACTACACTGAGTGTCACGTCACAAAGAGTGTCAGAGGAGTTGGCAGTGTCTGTCTCCACTTATGTGCCATCAGTTTGACACTGTGTGTGTTCATCTCCTGGACGTGAGGCACCGCGGCCGTGAACAAGTTCCACATCCTGGAGACGCGTCCTGCGAAGGTGCGTTGATGCTGACACCCGTGGGATCGCGGCACCTCTACGGCGTCACCACCATTGAGCACCGTTCTCGTGCTCCGTGCGGTGACTCTTAGAGGATGACGCAGCCCTGCCAGATGTGGCACTCTTTGCACCTGTGCCTTATGGAACACTACGATCGCCGCCACGTCTCTGCGGTGTTCCAGTGAATCAAGGGGACGCTCAGGCTCTGGGTGAGGTGGTAGTGCAGCATCTACTAGCCGTATGGCGCGGCGTTGGATGCTGTCCAGTCTCCTTCTGTGTGTGGCGGCACAGGACATCCAGGAGAGAGCTGCGTATTCAAGGTGGGGCCGCACCTGTGCCTTGTACAGCAGCAGTCTCCCCTTCCTGTCGAGGAAACTGGCGATCCTTCTGAGAGCGGAGATCCTGTGAGAGGCTTTCTTGGCAATGGTTTTGACATGCCTGTCAAACCTCAGCCCTCGATCCACCTCCACTCCAAGTATCTTGACGTCATCTTGGAGTGGGAGCAGCAGCGCCAAAGACAACTTTCCTGCCATTGCTGCCATGGCGGCTGGGGACCGAGAGACAACCATTGCTTGTGTCTTCTCCGGCGCGAATGTCACTTGCCAGCGAGCACCCCACTCCTTTATCACTCGTAGCTGCTGATTGATGGCCTCAGCAGCCCGCCCACTGTCCTGGCGTGGATAGGTATAGGAGAGGGTGCAGTCATCAGCATAGGCCATGACTCCTGGCAGTAGCTGGAGAAGATCATCCACGTAGATATTCCACAGGAGTGGGCCAAGAATTGAACCCTGTGGCACTGATGCCTCCACAGGCAGGGACTCAGATGTTTGCCCGTTGACAACCACCTTGAGGCTTCTGTCCTGCAGGTAATTTCCCAAGAGTCGTAGCAAGCCACCCTGGATGCCTTTAGCACGAAGCTTTTCTAGTAATCCGTTGTGCCATACTTTATCAAAAGCTCCTGCTATGTCCAAAGCAACCACTATAGTGTCCTTGCCGTCGTCGAGGGCGTCCTGCCAATGCCTGGTGAGAAGCATCATTAGGTCGGAGGTTGACCTTCCAGGTCTGAACCCAAACTGTTGGTCTGAGAGGAGGGCATTGTCCTTGAGATGGCTACACACCACCTCTGCCACGACCCTCTCAAACACTTTACCCACCACTGACAACAGGGATATGGGTCTGTAGTTTTTTGGGTCCGTCCTGGAGCTTTTTTTGTGTACGGGAACTACTCGAGCCTCCTTCCACACTGAAGGCCAGACGTTTTCCCGTACACAAGTTGTGAAGACTTGGGTGAGAGGGGCAGCCAGTTCCTGGGAGCATCGCTTCAGCAGGTGCTCTCTCTCTCTCTCTCTCTCTCTCTCTCTCTCTCTCTCTCTCTCTCTCTCTCTCTCTCTCTCTCTCTCTCTCTCTCTCTCTCTCTCTCTCTCTCTCTCTCTCTCTCTCTCTCTCTCTCTCTCTCTCTCTCTCTCTCTCTCTCTCTCTCTCTCTCTCTCTCTCTCTCTCTCTCTCTCTCTCTCTCTCTCTCTCTCTCTCTCTCTCTCTCTCTCTCTCTCTCTCTCTCTCTCTCTCTCTCTCTCTCTCTCTCTCTCTCTCTCTCTCTCTCTCTCTCTCTCTCTCTCTCTCTCTCTCTCTCTCTCTCTCTCTCTCTCTCTCTCTCTTCTCTCTCTCTCTCTCTCTCTCTCTCTCTCTCTCTCTCTCTCTCTCTCTCTCTCTCTCTCTCTCTCTCTCTCTCTCTCTCTCTCTCTCTCTCTCTCTCTCTCTCTCTCTCTCTCTCAGGACACCTTTCCATTTCCTTTTTTAGAACTCAGGGTTAGGGTTACAAAAAAAAAGCCACAAAAAGGAGATAAATGTGATAAAAACAACATAACACAAGAGCGCTGGATCAGGTCTGTATGGTGGGAAACACACATGCTGGCTGATGCTGGGTGGTCTCAACCTCTCAGCTACCTAGTGGGAGCATCTGGAAATTCTCTTAACTTGGATTTTCTCTCACATGTCGGTCAAGATTTTTGCTCGAAATTTTGTCTCGAATTTCTCGTAAATAGAGTAGTTTGTATGTAGAAGGGCCACTGTATTAGAGTAAGGAGAGAGGAAGAAAAAAAAATTTGATAAAGATGTGGTGCGAAAAAGAGAAGATGAACCCAAGCTTTTCTACAAATTTATAAATGGTAAGATGAAGAATAAGAAAACAGAAAAAAATAATTAAAGGAGGGAAGACATACTAATCAGCAAAGGAAATGAGTGAAATAATGAATGAGAGTTTCAAAACTATGTTCACTGAAGAGGAATTTGCAGATCCAAAGAGGACAAAGTGTTGCTGAGGATTGCAGAAAATCATAGTGCACAAAGAAAATATTGGGAGATTACTAGATAATTTGGATTTCAGAAAAGCAGTGGTGCCGGATGGTGTATCAGGCTGGGCGCAAAAAAAAATGTAAAGAGCAGCTGTTAGATCCAGTTTGGGAAATTATTACAAGTTCATTAAATGAAGGGAGAGTACCACTAGAATGGAAGAGAGCCAACATAATTCCAATATTCAAAGAAGGAAAGTTAACCGAATCATTAAATTACAGACTGGTGTCACTTACAAGTGTGGTGGGTAAGTTATGTGAAGTAGTTATCAAAGAAAAATGGGTTAAATATCTGGAAGAACAAGATGTATCCAACAGAAAATTTTGTTTCAGGACAGGAAGGTCATGTGTGTCGAACTTGTTGATTTTCTACTCAAGAGTAACAAAGGGACTGGAAAGCAGAGATGGATGGGTGGACACAGTATACCTGGACATAAAAAAGGCTTTTGATAAAGTCCCTTACGACAGACTACTTTGGAAGTTAGGAACTTTGTTAGATTGGATATGGGATTATTTGAATGACAGAGAGATGAGAACTGTGATCAGAGATACATACTCATCTTGGGGTAAAGTAACAGCAAGTGGAGTGCCATAAGGGTCAGTGTTAGGCCCCATTATGTTCCAGGTATATGTAAACGACACTCAAAATGGAGTAACCAGTTATATTAATTTGTTTGCTGATGATGCAAAATTGCTAAGAGTAATGAAAACCCGAGAGGACTTTTTGCTGCTGCAGGAAGATATAAACAATATATGAGTGGAGTAAGAAGTGGAAATTAGAGTTCAATGCCAAGAAATGTCACGTAATGGAACTAGGAAAGAGTAAGAGAAGATCAGTATGGAACTATCTGATGGGAAAGGAGCAAATAATGAAGACTAAAGAGGAAAAAGATGATTATACAGGAAAATCTGAACTCCGAAAAACACATAAGTAAGATATTTGGATTAGCATATAAAATGTTGACTAATATTAATGGCATTTCAATTCATGGATAAAGATATGATAAAAAAAATTATCACTAGCATGATATGTCCTAAGTTGGAATATGCAGCAGTGGTGTGGTCACTGAGCTCTAAAAAAGATATAAGAAGATTAGAATGGATCCAGAAGATAGCTACAAAGATGGTGCCAGAACTAAAGAACCTAACATATGAAGAAATGCTGAAGGAAATGGGACTGCCAACCTTACAAGATAGAAGAGAATGAGGAGACCTAATAACAATGTATAAAATAGTAAATGCCATTGAAAAATTAGACAAGGAAGACCTGGTGCTGGTGACAGAAGAAGCTAGAAGGACAAGAGGACATGTAAAGAAGATTAGAATGAGGCAGTTTGTGAAGGATATTAGAAAATATAGTTTTCCACATAGAACAGTGGAAAAGTGCAAGGCATTGAGTGATGAAGTTATTACAGCACATAATGTGCATAACTTTAAAGAAAAATTGGTAAATGGAGACATGGAGGCAGGACACTATGAGCCTCACTCAAATCCTGTACAATACAACTAGGTAAATATACACACACAGAGTTGCAGGGTAAACCACAAAATCCTTCCTATCTATCTAAATTTTGCAGGAAAACTGCAGTTTGATTGTTGGTGTTTGTATACATTTTGTTATATATTTATTTTTTTATTTATTTATTTGTTTTACTTTGAGTGATGTATTCTGTTAATACAAAGGGAATATTGATGAAATTCACTGCAAAATTATTGCACATTAATTATGAAATTTTGGTACTCAATGACTTACTTAATTTTGCTATAAAGTGGGAAAAAATATTTAGTCTGGCATAAAGCATTTGGAGCTTGCAGAAGAGTGAAGTGTTGTGATAGCAAGAAATTTATATAAAATTAGGTGAGCTTATAATTTTTGAACAACATACAACAAAAAGCTGCAATCTACCATTTTGTACTGATTTTGTCTGTCATTTTGCTAATGTGTGAACTATTTAACCTTAAGGCCGTGTCCCACACAGTACGATGTGGGACGACTGTGCCACAAATCAGCATGACTTACAGAAAAAAATATCATGTAACATTGTATAAAAAATTTTGGAATCATGAAACATCAAATGACAGTCTAGGGCATACTGTGTTAGTTGTGCTTTTTTCCTGATTCATCCTGAAAAAATAGTGCACCCCTTATTTTTTGTGATTTGTCAAAACGAAAAAAGAAGAAAAAAAAAAAACGTTACAAACCTTTTGTATCACTATCGGTGTATGTTCCTGTGATTGTCGTATGGCATTCATTGTATTTGTTGCATGTTCGTCATATTCTTCGTCTCCCAAAAACTACGACAATCTAGATGATAGCATGATAACTGACCGAAAGCTGGACGATGATGGACTGATAACATGATGAACCTATCACAACAATGACACAATATACTGTGGTCAATCACACTTGCAAATCGAGTCTTGGTAATAACACGATAATAAGTCGATAAAGGTATAGCAGCACTACAACAAGTGACTGGTTTATCGTTTAATGTCATCATGATTCTGATGATAATAGGTAGAGAGTGACAAGAATACCACGAGTAGACCACATGGTTCTTCTATGATTTATCACCTTTATCACTCATCACAACAATCATGAATGGAAAATGATAATGCTAGGAATCACACAAAATAAGAGACTAACCATTGCTTGACAACTATGAGTGTGGCACAATAACCTCAACCAGTCCCCTGTGGCCATGAAGTGTAGTGTAATGACCAAGCATAGTCCTGGTTGTAATACCTTCCTCCAGTTTGTGCCCTGTCTATTTATTCAAGATGTAATTTGCTGCAATATTTCAATGAACATAGCATGGTCGACCAGCAGGTAATATCAGGGTCATGTTCTTGGAAATGTGGTTGAAGTTGGTAGTTGTGTTCCCTCTGCGCAATCCACAGCCTAACAAACCACTTCCAGACCTTCCTCCCCCTCTTCTTTTGTTGTTGATCAATGTCAAATAAGGTTGAATCTTGAGGTTGTCGATCAGCAGATTACTCATTTCAATTTCATATTATGTAGTACTCATCGGTGTCCTGCTGGGAAAGCATGGGAAGGGCCGTGTTGCATGGAATGCAATGCTGTGATGTCGTTGGATGCTGTTGTAGAACTGTGAGTCTGTGACAGCCAGGTGTGGACCCACAACTTGTATACAGACATGAATTCCAGAAGAAAATGATTATATTATGCTCATGTTTGTCAGGCAGCATTCATGTAATTCAATCAGTTGTCATCCTATGGTTAAAAAATAAGAAAAAAAGAAATTATATCTCAGTGACTGGTATGTAGGCTACTAGCAAATATTAAGTTTTTAAAATGCAAAATATTGGGATCTAATAACAATTTAAATGCCTGTGAGTGTCTTCAAATGTCCGTTGAAATCCTTCACTTCATATTCAAACCTAAAATCTGCTCATTTATCTTTTATCTTATATTTTTTATTTATTTATTTTTAATTATTATTATTATTTTTTTTTTATTTATTATTTTTTATTTATTTATTTATTTTTTTTTCCCAATGTCTGCCAAAACTGGGTGCGTCTTATGAGCCCATGTGTCTTATGAGCCATCAAATATGGTATATTGTTAGATGGTCATCCTATGCTCATTGTAATCTAAATAATATTGTGTGTCCATCTCACAGCAGTTGTGTGACTGTCTGGTGGCTGTTGTGAACTGTGGGATTTGTTGGTTATCGTGCAAAAAATTGGAAGTCATGCTCAGTTGTGAAGCATTTGCCTCTCATTGTGCTGTGTGGGATGTGTGCTTTACAGGGTGGCTTTTTTAGCTGGATGCTTTGTTGAGAAAGTATCAGGTGACTATAATAAATCATGTACACTACTGGCATTTCTTATCTCTTAGGGCTGGGAAGGCAAGGGCTGCTTTCCCTGAGTTACCAGCTATCAACAGATGCCACAACTACCAGATCCAGTGTAAATACACATACAGGTGTACCCGCTGCCAATACAGGTGATTTACTTAAAGAAGAACCCTTATTTACAGTTATAAAGTGTTTTAGAGTTCTTAGGAATGCAGTATAGATAATAAAGGTTTAAATAAATAAAATGGATTCTTAAAAAAAAATTTTCAACTGATGCATAATTTTTATATCAATATTCTTCTTCTCCAAATACTCATTCATTTGTTTGTGTACTTAGGACATTTTTTTTATTTAAAAAATTGAAAAAAAAATTGCACTAAAAATTTGAGGAAAAATTCTTCATTTCAAATATCTTTTGCTGATTATTAGGATATGTTTTTTTTTACTTAAAACAGAACTCATATAATGTGTTTTAGAGATCTTAGGAAAGCAACATAGATAATAAGTTTTTCACTTTAAAACACTCAGTTTTTCAACTGATACATATTTAATTTATCAGTATTTGTTTTTTTCTCAAAATACTTATTCAATTGTCCATAAACATAGAGGAAAATCTTTTATTACGAAGTTAAAAAATTTTTGTACAGATCTGGACCTGCTTTAAAAGATTAGAATGAAAAAAATTTCATTTCAACTATTATCTGATTATTAGAAAATGTTCTTTACTTAAAGAAAAATTCCTATAAACAGTTATAAAGTGTTTTACAGATATTAGGAATGCATCATAGGTATTGAAAGTTTTTCACTTTTAAATAAAATTAAGATACTTTAAAAACTAACCAACTGAAATTTAATTTTTATATCAATAATCTTCTCAAAGTACTCATTGAATTGTTTGTAAACTTAGAGGAAAATCATTTATTGCAAAATTTAAAACTTTTTTACAATAGAAATATTTGTTCTGATCATTAAAATGTATTCTTTATTTAAAGAAAAACGTCTATTTAGTTACAATTCTTAGTAATGCAGTATATATAATAAAAGTTTTTCACTTTAAAATGGAATGAAGATATTTTTAAAAAAGCTCTTTTCAACTGAAACATGACTTTTATATCAATAGTTATGGAATTTTTTTATAGAGAAAAAGTTTTTATCACAAAAAAAGTTTCAATATTTTGTACAGTACATAATTTTGTAACACTGACTAGGTATTCCAGAGTAAAGTTTCTCATGGGTCCCTTTTTTAAAAGCCTAGATTTTTAATGTTTATTATATGAATAGCTGGCTGGGACAAGGGGCCAAGTGCCCAGCCCTGTAAAATGGAATTAAAAATGCTTTCTAGTCTATAATTTTTCCTACATAAAAGTAAAATTTATGTGATTGTATCTCTTTTGTGCATGCAGCTAAAGTTCATTTATTATAGCAGTGTATATAATGTTATTTCTACAATGTTGGGGAGATTATAGAATAGAATTTATTTTTAACTCCATTTCATAGTGGTTGGCACTTCGTCCCTTGTCACGGCCAGATACTCATTTGAAGTATGCAATGTATGTTTATACCAGATACACTTTTAATATCAATAATACTGTCCTTTTTTCCTCCAGCATTGGACGTCATTCAAAAAGCCTTGATACAAACAAAAAAGTTTGTGGATACTGTTTAGGAAAATTTGAACTTTTAGTGAACTCCAAGACACAGAAAGACCAGAGTAAAGCCACTCCTGGGACACCAGCCTGCAATCCTAGAACACCTAAAACACCTGGGCCATTTGCCTTGTTTGTTAAGGAGAATTATGGATCTATCAAGAAGTCAACTCCTAATGTCAAGCATGGAGATGTCATGAAAATTCTTAGTGCAAAGTTTGAGAAGATGAAAACTGGTGGTAGTTAAGTGCTTTCATCATATGACTTAGACTTGTTTGTACTTTAAGCTGGTATTGTGTACAAATTTTTCTTACTTTATGGGATAAAATATTCAATAAAAGAACCCCATTTATTTATTCTTACCTGATTTGAGAATCCCTGGTCTGTGATCTGGTAGTATTATGTTACCATATAACTTGTTTTGAAAATATGGATGATTTTATTAGGAGTGACAATCCAGTTGATGAAGCTCAGCAATGCTATGTAGCTCATAATGTAAACCCAACTGTGGTTTATAGTGGACAGAAAATATTTTCAGCATAAATGGACAAATAGAAATATGTTATTTATTTATTTATATATATATATATATATATATATATATATATATATATATATATATATATATATATATATATATATATATTTTTTTTTTTTTTTTATGCAAGAGGTAGACCTGCTAAGGAAAAAAAAAAAAAAAAAAAAGAAACTCCAGGTTCCATAAAAGATTTAAAAGGAAATAGCCAAAAGATAGGGACAAATGTCTTGAAACCTCCTTAAAAGAAGTCAAGATTGAAATACAGAAGCAGGCAGAGAGTTCTAGAGTTTACCACTGAAAGGTATGAATGATTGAGAATACTGGTTAACTCTTGTATTAGAGGGTTAGACAGAATAGGGATGAGAAGAAGAAAGCCTTGTGCAGCAAGGCTGCATGGGGAGGGGAGGCATGCAGTTAGTAAGATCAGTAAAGCAGTTAGCATAAAAACAGCGATAAAAGATAGCAAAAGATATAACATTGAGTGAGAAAGAGGCTGAAGACAGTCAGCCAGAGGAGGGGAGTTGAGACAAAAAGCTTTTGATTCCACCCTATCTAATAAAACTGAATGGAACCCCCCCCAAACATGCAAAGAGTATTCCATACAAAGACGGATAAGGCCCTTGTACAGAATTAGCAGTTGGAAGGGCAAGAAAAACCAGCAGAGATGCTGCAGAATGCCTATGCCTAACTTCATAGAAGCTGTTTTAGGAAGAGATGAGATGTGAAGTTTCCAGTTAAGATTATGAATGAAGGACAGACCGAGGATATTCCGTGTGGAAGAAGGAGACAGTTGAGTGTCATTGAAGAAAAGGGATAGTTGTCTGGAAGGCTGTGTTGAGTTGATAGATGGAGGAACTGAGTTTTTGAGGCATTGAACATTACCAAGTTTTCTCTGCCCCAATCGGAAATCTTAGAAAGATCAGAAGTCGGCATTCTGTAGTGTCCCTGCGTGATCTAATGACTTCCTGAAAGGACTTGTCTGAAAGGACGTGGAAAGATGTAAGGTGGTATCATCAGCATAGGAGTGGATAGGGCAAGAAGTTTGGTTAAGAAGGTCATTAATGAATAATAGAAAGAGTGGGTGACAGGACAGAACCCTGAGGACACACTACTATTGATATAGGAGAATAGTGGCCGTCTACCATGGCTGCAATAGAATGGTCAAAAGGAAACTTGAGATAAAGTTCCAGAGAGAAGGATAGAAAGCGTAGGACAGCAGTTTGTAAATGAAAGCTTTGTGCCAGACTCTATTAAAGGCTTTTGATATGTCTAACACGACAGCAAAAGTTTCACCAAAATCTCTAAAAGAGGATAACCAAGACTCAGTAAGGAAAGCCAGAAGATCACCAGTAGAGCGACCTTGATGGAAGCCATACTGGTGATTAGATAATAGAATGTGAAGTGACAGATATTCAAGAATTTATCTATTGAGGATAGATTAAAAAAACTTTAGACAAGCAAGAGATAAAGCTATAGGTTGGTAGTTTGAAGGATTATAACAATCACCCTTTTTAGGAAAAGGCTGAATGTAGGCAAACTTCCAGCAGGAAGAAAAGGTATAAGTTGATAGACATAGTTGAAAGAGTTTGGCCAGGCAAGGTGCAAGCACAGATGCACAGTTTTTAACCCCTTCACGCCAGATGTTAAAAAAGCCTGCCTGTATGATATACGGGTGGTAGTGACGCGCGCCCGAGCGCTGGAAACTTGTGCAAGCTTGTCATACTTGTCGTCTTTGTGTATTATGCTGCTATTTTTTAGTCACTATGTCGCCTTCCAAGAGGAAAGTGGACGCTTCTCTCTTCGGAGAAAGAGAGAGAGAGAGAGAGAGAGGTGACGTTTGCTAATATTTTAGACACAAGCGGGACGCATTTAGCTTATCTTTTGAGAGGAAGATGGGGAGGGAGAGAGAGAGAGAGAGAGAGAGAGAGATGGGAACAGTCTATGCCATTGGGTAATTTTAGACACAAGGCATGTAGCATGTAGCTTATCTTTGTGATGATTGGTGGAGACAAGGATGGTGGGAGGAGCACTAGAATTTCAAGGACAGCATACAGCGTGTGTAGTTGGTTTCCAACACACTATACGGGACAACTGAACTGAAGAAAGCTCAGAAAAGAAATATGACGTCTACGTAGGCGTCACCGTATTTGCTACTGGGGCTTCATAACGCCCACATAGGCGTCACCATAGTGAAAGGGTTAAGAACAATAGGAGGGACACCATCAGGTCCATAAGCCTTCTGAGGGTTTAGGCCAGAGAGGGCATGGAAAACATCATGACGATGAATTTTGATTGAAGGCATGAAATAGTCAGAGGGAGGGACAAGCCCAGAATCATCCAAGGTGGAGATTTTACCAATGGTTTGAGAGAAGCGTTCAGTTTTAGAGAGATGAGATGGCAGTGGTGCCATCAGGATGAAATAAAGGAGGGAAAGATGAAGAAGGGAAGTTATTGGAGATGTTTTTGGCCAGATGCCAAAAGTCACAAGGGGAGTTAGTTTTTTTTTAATATTGTATTGCCCTTGGCTGGCCTCTCCTCCATAAATAAGAGAAAAAAAATAAAAATACAAAGCAGATTTGGCTTGATTTCGGTCAGAAGTATAAAGTGCATGAGATTCGGGAGATGGAGGGCTAAAGTACCTTTTGTGGGCAACCCATCATGTATGGCAAGAAAACAGGCTGTGTTAAACCAAGGTTTAGAAGATTTAGGTTGAGGAAAAGAATGAGGAATGTACATCTCCATGCCAGACATAGAGAGGCAGTGGCATAGTGGATAAGGTGGTGAGCATGGGATTGGGCAGACGTCTATGTGTAGGTTCAAATCCCACGGTGTATCACCTTGATACTTTGCCATTTGTCGAGAGGTTTAAAGTTACCTACATGTCACCATGATACCCAGGCTCTAGGTGGTTACACCAAAGATGCACTTGGGTGTAACCCTAATATGGGTACCACTATAAATAAAATTGCCTGTGCCATTAATAGGTGGAAGCTGAACAGCACTTCCAATACTCTTTAAGTTATCTACAGCTGCTATAGACCAAGACAAAAAAAAAAAATAAATAAATAAAAAAAAAAAAAAAAAAAACCACTATCACCTTCATTATGCATTCACCACACAGAGATGGGTCTTTGAAATGGAAACACTAATCATTCTAGGGAAAATCAGCATAATACCTCCTCAGATGCCCCCATCTAGCAGAGGCGAAACGCCAGAGGCATCTCCGCTTTGGGGGATCCTGAGGAGGGATTGGAGAAATAGGACAAGATACAGAAACGAGATTGTGATCAGAGGAGCCCAACAGAGAAAATAAGCTAACAGCATAAGCTGAAGGATTAGAGGTAAGGAAAAGATCAAGAATGTTGGTACTATCTCCAAGACAGTCAGGAATACAAGTAGGGTGTTGCACCAGTTGCTCAAGGTCATGGAAGATAGCAAAGTTGAAGGCTAGTTGACCAGGATGGTCAGTGAAATGAGAGGAAAACCAAAGGTGGTGGTGAACATTGAAATCTCCAAGGATGGAGATCTCCATAAAAGGGCAGAGTGATAGAATGTGCTCCACTTTGAAAGTTAAATAGCCAAAGAATTTACTATAGTCAGATTAGTTAAGGGAGAGATAGACTGCACAGATAAATTTAGTTAGAGAATGACTATTGAGTCTAAGACAGATGGTGGAAAACTTGGAAGATTCAAGAGCGTGGGCATGAGAGCAAGTTAAATCGTCACGTACATAGACGCAACATTCAGCTTTAGAATGAAAATGAGGATAGAGAAAGTAGGAGGGAACAGAGAAGGGGTTACTGTCAGTTGCCTCAGAGAGCTATGGTGAACTAACCAGTAGCCACTATTCTTCAGTGCAAGATGGAACTTGTGAATGTCTCCAAAAACCACATAGATGAAATTTAATGTAGCATTTTTTGATCCCCCTATTGTTCTTTAGTTACTGTTACATCTTTAATAGTTTTATATCCCTAATAACTGTATGTATCACAACAATTTCATTACCTACATGAACTCTATTTCCTAAATTAAGACTTCAAATATTGCAGGTGGACATGTGCATGAGTTGAGGCTGGAGATGCCCTATCATTACATTGCTCCAAAAGTCTCTGGCCTAAGAAACCATCCTAAAAGATCCTTTTTACAAAAGCTTATTAGCATTGCAAATTTTGTATGTAATGTTTCATCAGTAAAGATCTAAATTAAATTGAACTAGTAAACACTAATTATCTACCAGTAACTAATGTCTATCTAAGAAGGGATGTCAATAATATTTTACAGAGCAACAGCCAACTTTAAAAGACAATGATGTCTGTAGTTACAGCAAGACAAATTATAATGATAAGCATTAAAATTAAACCACTGTTGTTAATTAGCTTTTTTCAAAAATGATTACATTTTCCTGTCCATTTCCTGAAAATCAAGCTTGTATCTTTTATTTTATTTTTTTTTCATATATGAAAGGTGTTTTCAAAATGTTTCAAATAATGATGATGATGATGAGGGTTGTGGTGTTGAATGTTAGTACACACATTGTAGATAATTTAATATTTCTCTTTAATTTGTATCTAAAGTCAATATACAGAAAGCTTAATTCAGCAAGTATCTGTCACCTGCTGGAGCCCTAACAGGTGATCCTTTACAAAAGGGATATTTACATAGTTATACAATGAGGAGGCAAAATAAATATATTACATGTAATGGCAAAAACAAGCTGGTCTGTGAGATATATGTTGTATGTATCACTTTACTCTATCACACACATTATGAGCAACAGTTAATATTAAAACAAGACTGGCAGTGATAATTTGTCCCAAACTACATAGTCTCAGAGCGTATCACTACTGAACACCTGTTCCCTGACAATGCTGAGACTACCCTTTTTTAGTGAGTCACAACCTACTCCCCTCACATTCCTGTTTTCATGTTGCCCACCTTACCAACAATCTCAGCATCTTTGCCAGGAGATTCCATCCCAGGTCACAGATCTTACAGAATAAAGGTAAAAGGAAGCTCATGAGTCAATACAACATAATGTAACAAGCCTTCATTATCCCCATTAAAATCTTTTCATGATTTTTTTTCTTTTTGTCTAAAGGAAAAACATAATCATATCTTCCAGAAGCAATTTCTGACATACTAGTGGATCACTGAATATTATGTCTTAGATTAAGCAACAAAAGTAAAATTAATGAGGGATAATTATGATATCTAGTATTTTTCAAGAGTAAATTCTCATTACACTAGACCCTTAACCATAACCCTTGATTTACTATGTAACATCATGCAGTGCCTGTGAAACATTTATATAGAATACAAGTAGCAGTGTGGCACCAATTTTCAAGACATTAGATCTGTTATACTTAAAAATGGTTACAGAATTTTTAAGTTATGTAAATTCTTAATTATCTATTGTTTTTTAGAATATCTCCATGAAAGATCTAAATATATTAATATGCATAAAGAAATAATAAAATTAAATATATAATGCCACTATTCATCTTAAAAATCACTGCACAGTTTGAGCTCAAAGTATGAGATGCACTTCAGATAAGTTCTTACCCAAGACAAATAAAATGGAGAGAGAGAGAGAGAGAGAGAGAGAGAGAGAGAGAGAGAGAGAGAGAGAGAGAGAGAGAGAGAGAGAGAGAGAGAGAGAGAGAGAGAGAGAGAGAGAGAGAGAGAGAGAGAGAGAGAGAAAGGAATGTTATCAGTATATATCATGACCATCAAAATGTAATGGATTGTTTAATCAGAGGTGATGTATTAAACAAAGCCACTTTTCAACAAACTTATTATGCATGTTATTTATACAATCACTGCCAATCTAACAATATGTGCATCTTCTGAAGGCATCCTGATTTTAAAAAATCCCAAGGCACCCTTTCTTTTCCAGTTACACTTTGCAGAAAATAAACAGTAAGATATTTGTTGAACAACTTCTAGTAATGATGAATATACAAGTAGATGGTAAGTGCAGCTGTGTTCTGATGGAAATGTCCAACCAACTACAATGGTGACAAACTCATATATTACCAAATGTTGCTTTCTTTTATTCATAACTGCCTTTGATAAAGCAGCACTATTTTATTTAAACATCTATATTTATAGTTTTCTATTCAAAATTGAAAAAATTTCTTGTAAAGTTCCAGTGATTAGAAGAAATTTTTGAAAAAACAACAAAAGTGAGACATATAGATGAAAAATTGGTACTTTTGAAGAATGAAATCCCTGAGTTACTTTTGAATTTAAAATGTTTTTTTTTACTGTACATTAAAAAGTTCAAATAAAAAGAAAACAGTTATGAGTACTTAAGATATTTGAGAACCAGTCTTGGTTTGGTGAACAACAGTAACAGTAGCACAGAAAGTGCTACATTAGGAAAACTTTCTTTTAATTGAATAGTTTCTGCAAAATACAACTTAAAAGTAAGGATCCATCAATAATAATGCCTTTATCTTATATTCCAAGAAAATGTTTAAATAAACTGTGTG
>NC_059301.1:21552253-21589753 GCF_017591435.1 Portunus trituberculatus | reverse complement strand
TATATATATATATATATATATATATATATATATATATATATATATATATACAGCAAATGAAAATAATTATCAGACAGCATAAAGGTAAATAATCCAACTGACAACAACACTGGACCAAGAAGACCATCATATTACTGTCTGTCGTCTCTGTGAAACCAGTACAGAGTTTTTTTTTTTTTATTTGAAATCAAAAGGCATATCAGTAATGATGTTTTCAGCTTATTTTTAAAATACAGAATCAAGATTTAATATCAGTTGACTAACTATTAATGCAGCCAATACTTTATAATATACCATCCACCTACACCCTCCTCTACCTCCATGAATTGCAGTTTCATAGATTCCATAATTTTACTTATAGAATACTACATTCCATTTAATTAATTTTCATATTTACAGTACTAAGACATGACTAGTTTCTGAGTTTTATATTTTGAGTAGAATGTCTTTCAAACACTTTGTTGGAAGCATAGAAACTCTCTCTTTTTACTAGTCTCCACTAACAAACTTGTTTCTTTAGTAATGTTGGTAATGACTCACTTCTTTGACAATAATATAGATCAAAATTTGGTATTGTGACAAATGGTCCAGAAAAAAAGGGATAATCTACCAAGACTTCATTTCAAACTTAAAGCACTAGTAAATCAATGGTGTACCTGTATACATATACAATAAACGACAAAATCTCTTGAATGCACAAGACACATCAAACACTTCAATTACATCACAGAATAAAAGGTGGTGGGCTGCACAGGCATGTGTTCATAAGGAGCAACAGCAGGTATCAACTTAAACTACAGAAAATAGGAGATCTTGAATAAATAAATAAACCAATAAGTTTCCAACAAGACATACTAAAGCTACTCCTGTCACTATTTTAACAATGTAAGCCATCCATATAGAGTTTAAAATGAAGGAATACAAAGTGTTTCCCAGTAGCCTTTAAAGTGTTTCTGGCTAATTTATTCATGTGTAATCACTCCACACTCCTCTAGATATACTCAAACACTAGCATTATTACCCAATGTGATGGATCTATATCATCGAAACAATAAATTTAAATATCATATACTTTAGCAAGTAAATGGAATAACAATGTGCAGCAAATATGGTAAATAAGGGATGAGTCCTGTAGTCTAAGCTATGGAAGCAAGAATTACAGTACAGCAATACTCCGCTTAACGAACAGGATAGGGGGTGTCAAAGCTGTTCGTAAAGCGAAAATTTGTTAAGCGGACATAATTTTTCCATAGGAAATAATGGAAATAGGGGGGATGCGTTCTGGGCTGGTCCCCAACATACCACATGGGTTAAAAAAAATTATATATACGTACCTGTACCATTAATAACCAAGTATCCCCAACATACTATGTATATATATCTGACATACGAATTCCCCACCCTAAAAAAAATTAAACTCAGACTTTAGGGAAATGCAGGATTTATTTATTAAATTTTGTGGGATTTAAGATTTTGGGATTACTATTGTATCTCCAAAATCTTCAGACCCTAAATCACCAGATGATATAATTTAGTTTTTGATAATTAAATACCCTTCCCATCAGGAAGCCATTTTAAAATGTCTTGTGTGATTGTGTCATAGCCTGACTCACGCCCTACACAGTACGTGGCCAGGAGTCAAGTAGAGAGGTGTGTCATCTAGCTCTCTAATTTTTGCCTGACAGGTATAAGTTGATGAGAATTACAATGAGAAACATCAAGAAGAGAAGACAACTACAAACAAATAAACAAATGTATTGTTTTGAGACAGCTGGACTTTCAATTGTGGCCTCCCCTCTTCCCTCCGTCATTTGTGTTATCTCCCCCTCCAAGATCCTGCCTCACCCCATGCCTCACTGCCAGGCTTCTCCACCATCTCTCTATATCATAAGACTGTTATGATCTTTTCAAACACTTCTTACTGCCTTCATCATCACAACTTTACATGACATAGCTCTCACAATAACACTATTACAAAAAATTATGTTGAGACAGAGGTAGAAAGCTGTACCAGACAAACAATAAATACTTCACTATCATTATCTCACTTCAACACACTACTACTAATAATGACTCAGATAGTGTTCAATTCAGCAGTGAAATAGCAGATTGCCATGATGCTGCTGATGGCACCTTCCCAACCCTCACATTTTCTAAAGAAGCAGGTATCTTATATGTTATCATTTTATCACACTCCAGGAAGTCATTATCGCATACACAATCATTTAATGTGCTTTCATTCATTGTTTTCTTACCCATTTGGGTTATGTACATGTTTTTCCTCAATTTATAAGGGGTTGGGAGAGGAAATTCCCCGTATCTGGATATTCGCGTATCCGCCAGGGCCTTGGCTGCTATAATCTGGATACACGGGCGATTACTGTATATGGGTTACCGTAAATAAAATTTTACCGGTGTACCACTACGTTTATGATGTCATATGAGTCATTGGAAGTTAGAGGAGCTACGTACAAATTCTCTCACTGATAGCTCCACTGTAATTTGTGCAGGAGCGGATCAAAGTTCGCCGTGGTGAGGCAGAGTCTAGCGTATTAAACTAACGCGGGTAAAGTGTTAAGCGGCGAAAACATGTTAAGCGGAGCAGAAATACAGGTCAACCTCTTCGTACTGCGGAGCCGGAGAGAGTGAGACAGAGGCAGCCAATACCAGCACCAGGAGCGCTAGAGACAGGGGCGGGGAGCCAGCCAATCACAGAGAAACTGCCGCGTTCTGTCCCTCACCCGACAAATTCAAACCCAGAAAATTCGCTAAAATGGATGTGGTTGTACGTTATGCACACTTTTAACTTTATGTAGTACGCTAAACCGGAAATTCGTTAGACGAACGTTCGTTAAGCAGAGTATTACTGTACTTAAAAACTTTTCATATTTAGGGAGTGTTACTGATAGGAAGTGCACTAAATTATCATATCCAAAGGTGAAAGGTTGAATGCTAAGTATCTTTATTGCCCTTTACTTTGTGAAAATAAGTGTCATAACTCAACCATGAAAATTTTCTTCATAATCTCTTACAATACTACATGTTACCTGGAGTCTCAATATTTCTTCCAATCTTTCACAATTCAGCATAAATTTCTTTTTAATACACATTGAATTAGAATTGAATAATGAATATAAGAAAAAAGTGAAAGCAGTTATTGGCTCAAACCACACACTTGAAGAATTCAGAAAAGTTGCCAATAATGTGGCAATAATATCACATATAAAATAAATAAAATTTGTAATATTTTAGTCTGGTACATTTATAGGAAACTTAAATGAACCAGACAAATTTGTTTTCACATATTAAAAATAATACAATGGAAAAAATAATAATAAAATAAGGATGACCAAATAAGGATGACCGTATACTTTCCTCCATTATTTTTTTCCACAAAAATTATAAAAATCAAGGGCAGACATGCATTAGTATCATATTTTTTGCAGTGATGCAGAAATATTAAGATTCATGTATAGAGTTTGCAATCTTGTCAGTAAACCTACAATATGCAAATATTCTGCTGTTATGTTACATACTTATACTCATAACTGTTTCATTCCCTAACAATACAAAAACAGATGTTACACTTTTGTGTCATTGGAATACTTAACCACTGATGATGGAAGTTGTTACCAAGATGATGACTGTAACATGTAATGTGAATAGGAATATGTGTCATTATCACATAAATTTGTAAATTTACAAATTACACAAAGTTCGATTCCAAATATTTTCTCAAAGGAAAACTATAATTTTGAAAGATAAGTAGAATGTTAGGAAACCAGGAGTGCAAAATGAGTTCATTAACCATCAAGTATACAAGATATGGACTGCTAAAGATGCTTATTATTAATGATCACAGCTCAGGTAAACAACATGAAGACAAGGCTGGGATTGTGAGTCAAACAGGGAAACAAATAGAATGGTTACATATGATTCCTGTACAGTACCAGGCAGCTACTGGTGTCAGTTGAGGCTACACATCACGATTTACATTGGGTCTGCTTTCAAGTTTATGGTAAAAAATAACATTAACACTGAATACTATTAATTTCTTAAAGGCACACAGTGTCCCATACTTGTGGGTGTGCTGACTTTAAATACTTGAAAATATTCTAATTATACAATGAAGAAACTGCACTCTTTTTAACCCACATAATACTGACACAATTATTCTGACTGCCCAGTTAAGGACTCCCTTAGGAAAAGTTACTGTCCTAATTTTTAACTTAAGACTAAATCTAAGACAGGTTTATGCAAAAGATAGTTGACTAGAAGACCACTCTGAAGGAAGTTTCCATATCAGAAATAATGAGGGATCTATAAAAGGGATAGGTTTTGAATGGGTTGAATTTTTTAAATTTCCATGTTCCTTCAGTAGTCTCAAGAAGAGTGACAGCATTCCTAGATGCATCATTCATTGATCCTGTTTTATCAAAGAGAAGAATAAACATTTCAATAGCTAGTGAGCTTGATTCATTTTGTAAATAGATTAATTAGTAAAATCACATTAGGAACCTCCTTAGTGTTGAACATTAGATTGCATGCCTTTTGTTGTTCAGCCTCAATCAGAACAAACACTCTTCAGTCTGTTTGGAGAGAGAGAGAGAGAGAGAGAGAGAGAGAGAGAGAGAGAGAGAGAGAGAGAGAGAGAGAGAGAGAGAGAGAGAGAGAGAGAGAGAGAGAGAGAGAGAGAGAGAGAGAGAGAGAGAGAGAGAGAGAGAGAGAGAAATAATAATAATAATAGAAAAAATAATAATAATATTAAATTAGCAACTTAAAAAAATAAACATATCCTTAACTTACAGGAAAATAACAACAACAATACCATAGTAATAAATATGTCTGCTGCCTTATCAGGAGCCATAACTGATAGAAACCAATCAACAGGCTCAACAGGTGTTATTTATGCCTTGTTGGTGCTTGCTTGTGCTGCTCCTGACATTCTTGATGCAACTCCTGTGTTGAGTTAAATAAGCTAAATATAGCAACCAACAACTGCTTTACCAGACATATTGACCTTACCAGAAAAGGGCTGCAGAGCCCAACCAACACAGATGCTTTCTCCACACTAGCAAGTCCAGAGATACCCTGGCTGCACTACCCATTATGCTGTTGCATCACCAAAGTCTTTGTACTAATATCTCACTGATCATACAATATACATCTGTACAGTCTTCATGTTGTGTAACCCACATGCGAGGCCTTCCAGTGGACCCTTAGCAATCCTCAGTAGAAAGTTCAGAACTGGCTGTGGCGCTGGCCTGGTCCTGAGGATGAAAAAATGACAAACATTTATCTTTACTAACATATTCCCGATTGAAAACAAGAAGACTGAGAAACATCGGTGAAATCCTAACAACAGCACTATGTGTGCTTTTCTTCATTCTTCCTTCAAAAGAAAATAAGAATGCAGTAATAAAGAGTACCTCAAGGATTAGAGTTTACAGAATTTACACTGCTGTGGAGTTACCAAATGAACTAAGTGTTGCAGTAATATCTTTATGCTCTCTGTCTTGAAATGTACTCCCTAAACCTTGCTTTTTATGTTTATTCCATTTCATATTGTTCAAAGTTAGTTTCAACAATTTGTTTTTCATATATATTTTCAATGCCTTCATTTTTAAAGATCACTCATCCTCTTCCTCCTTATACTTCACCTGATCAACCTCTATGATTTCATTATAAGACTAAATTTTCTCCAAGTACCATAGCTATCTATTCCCTCCCTACACAAAAGTGTGCAAAAATCACATATCCTTAAATACAAATAAAATGTTAATGTAACAAACTCGGCACAAAATTTACGTTTCTGACCATGCTGGGATGCTGAGGTGTAAGAGTCCATTGATTTTCCCATTTGCGTCATGAGTTTTAGCATATCTGTACTTGACATGCCACTCATGCCAGGTAGAAACCCACTGGAACTCATCTGAAATATATGTAAACATCAATATTTGTTGAGCAAAATGGAGAGATATGCATATATTGTGTGTGTGTGTGTGTGTGTGTGTGTGTGTGTGTGTGTAATTCACCTCGGTCACCTGATGGTCACCCAGCCAGTCTTCCCCATTACAGAGCGAGCTCAGAGCTCATAGACCGATCTTCGAGTAGGACTGAGACCACATCACACACCGGGAGAGCGAGGCCACGAGCCCTAAAGTTAAATCCCATACCTATTTACTGCTAGGTGAACAGGGGCTACACATTAAGAGGCTTGCCCATTTGCCTTGCCACTTATCGGGACTCGAACCCGGCCCTCTCGATTGTGAGTCGAGCATGCTAACCACTACACTACGCAGTGTTTGATCTGCTGCAGTCTTCTTGTGTGTGTGTGTGTGTGTGTGTGTGTGTGTGTGTGTGTGTGTGTGAGAGTGCATGCACGTGTGTATGTCAAGTTGATGTTCCATCAAGAAAGGGAATTGAAAATGCACCCAAAACACACACACACACACATTAGCACCCAACCATACATCCCTCATCTGCACACATAAATAAATTTATATTCCATGTACACATCAACCAACATGTACTTCTCATTTTAAAATAAGCTAGTTTTTAAGTATTCTTGAAGACTAAAAATAACATCAAGTTAAACAATACTGTAACCTCTGGACCTCAAAACAGATGACAAAAGTAATAATACTAATAACACTATTACTAACAATAATAATGTTCATACATTCAGAAAGCTTAGAAGAAGAGATGAGAGGAAACACAGGAGTACAGTTGAGTTTCTTACATGAATGGTTTTGCAGTAACTCCTTCAGGGTTAGCCCCAGTCAAGACCACTGTTACATTGGGTCAGTAATGACTCAATGGTGCATTGGTAAAATTGGCAAAATTGGGCTGCTGGTTGGCTGACTTTAGGAAAACACAATGTTGTTGCTGAAGCTGCACACACAACATCTATTTTTTTTGTATATGCTTTTGTTGTTGGTAATGTCCAGGGCCTCCCTTGCCACTGAAGACCCTGTACATTACTAACAACAAAAGCAAACAAAAGCATAGGAGACATTGTGTGAAGACTCACCAAATGCTCCAGCCAACCAGCAACCCAGTTTGGCTTGGCAGTGCACCACTGAGTTGCCAATGATGCAATATAACAAGAGTCTTGACTGGAGCTGACTTATTACCCTGAAGAAGCTACTGCAAAACCAGTTATGTAATAAACTTAACTTCTTACACCTGTATTTTCTCTCACTCCCTCCTGCAATACTACTACTACTAATAATAATAATAATAAAAATACCACAAGCAACATGGTAAATTATGAACTTCTAATATTTAGATACATTCTTGCTAGTCTGAGAAATGATACTAGGTCCTTTAAACTAAACCAAAGCCTTTCCACTAAAGTAACAGCCTATTTTATTTAAAGTTAAAAACAATCAAAGCACAATGAAAGCTTCTCGTACTTTGAGTCTACATTAAAACTTGTGACATATGTGTAAGTCTATGCACAGATGAATATAATTTGGGGACAATTTGGTTTATCAAGTATCAAAATAGTCTGCTTCTCTGGGATTTATGCAAATTAGTATAGACATTTGTCTTTTTTGAGAGAGAGAGAGAGAGAGAGAGAGAGAGAGAGAGAGAGAGAGAGAGAGAGAGAGAGAGAGAGAGAGAGAGAGAGAGAGAGAGAGAGAGAGAGAGAGAGAGAGAGAAACATCTGAACTTGTAAGGAGGTTTTTATATATCTAAATTGTCTTTACATAACACAGCTCCACCAACTATACATTACCATCAGTTTCTATTATGAGTATGAGATGCACTTCAGATAAGTTCTTACCAAAGACTAATAAAATGGAGGAGAGAGAGAGAGAGAGAGAGAGAGAGAGAGAGAGAGAGAGAGAGAGAGAGAGAGAGAGAGAGAGAGAGAGAGAGAGAGAGAGAGAGAGGAGAGAGAAACAAAATTTTATCAATAAATCTGAAAACACCTAGACTCAAGTCTATTGTAGTTTAGGTTTACTGTATTCTCTATCCTTCATTTTTTCTTAATCTTCCTTTCTTCAATCTCAGTTCTGTATCTTATGAATTATTCAGATACTCTATGATTTTTTTTTCTATCCACAGCATCATGATTTAATATATCAATAAAACAACTTATAACTTGTAAAATATTTAGCAATTTTCACATCTAACAGATAAGATTTTTAAGATAAACTCCTTCTTCTTATTATTCAGGATAATCCAACAGACTTGCGACTGATGATTGCAACTCAACCCACCAATTATTAAACTGAACTACAGTATGACACATACAAGAATCATTAGCAGAAACTAATGCACATATGAATAAAAATAATCAATACATGCAGAGACTTACAAAAATTTTGTACACATTCAAGCTGTGTTCTAATGCCAGCCAACAGTTCTAAAGGGAGAGAGATATATGAGGTAGTAAACAAGGACTAACAATAACCTGCTGCCAGAGTTCCTGCTGCTGGTTGGGAGTGAGGTGGTTGGTTTGTTGGTGTTGTTGCAGCTGTTTGTATGCATTGAGCTGCTGTTCAGGAGTCATCCCCCCATACAGCGATTGACTCATTGAGGTCACATAAGGATCCAGCCTGTTGTATGTGAGAGAAGAGATTATATGATTGTAGGAAATATTATACTAACATATAACTGACTAGATAAGCGACTGTACAACTGACTGTCAAATTATCTACTCATTTTATAAATTATAATGTTCTTGATTAATGAGGTAACCCATCCATGTCCTTTCATTGTACAACAGTCACAATCACAAGATGAAGAATCAGGTGAAGTGGCAGGTAAGCAAAAGATTAATATCTGAAAGAAGTAAATGATTCACAAGTGAAAATGAGAGTTGTGTTATGGATTAAAAAATCTTTTATCAATAAACATACACATACAATGGAACCTCAGTTCTCAAACTCAATTATTTCTTGAATGCCATTTGAACCTCCCCAAAAAAAAAAAAAAATAAATAAATAAAAAAAATTCTCTTATAGGAATCAATATGAACATCCTGTCATAGCAGCTTATAACAGGCTCTCTCACTGCTAAGATGGCCACTCCACAGCATCTCTAGCCTAGAAATTATCTATCCAGTAAGAATGTCCATATATTATAATCATATCTATGAGAAAAATGTCTTGCTTCACTGAAATCATCTATTCATGTGGAGATGTAATCAACAATCTATTCTTAATTAAACTTCAGCAATTCCTGTAGTCTACAAAAACATACAACTGAGAAATATCACCTGGCCTTGGCTGCACTGGAGTGTTGTGAGGACGAGGAATAGGAGAGGGACGGTGCTGAATGCTTGGACTGGGAAGAAGAGTAGTTATGCACACTACTCTTGCTGCTAGAATGTAGGCCTAAGGAGCTGCTTCCAAGACTTGGTATACTGGTTGAGGCCTTGGCAGAGGTTGTGCTAGCACTACTTGAACTGCTCTTCTTGCTTCCTGATCCTGTGTATTTGAAAATTATTTTGTAAGTCATAATTTAGTATTTCTGGTGCTGAGTTACAAAATAAGCTATGAAGTACCTACTATTGGATTGAGCACTTTATGCCATATAATACTCTGGTGTCAAAACAAATTTTTTCAGACTAATGTTATTAACACTTCCTGGGCTATTACTCTAAACTACAAAAGGCTAGGTCAGACACCAATATATACAGCACACACACAAATGTTCTTTAATACTAAAATAAATTTCATGTTAGGCTGTGAGAAGAGACAAGTGATCCTCAATAACCACTTAACATGAGGTTAGATGTACAGCACTAGGTCCAACAGAAGAATGGATTTATCTTACTTCACCACAACAGACCCCTGATTTGACCAGACACATTATACAAATAATGTACAAGTGTAGAAAGATTTCACCAAAAGGAATATTCATATCGTTAAAAATATATCTTAGATCGATTACTTATAAGGATGCTTATGAGTGAAATATTGATTTCATTATAGCAAAAGCACTACTTTTACTACTACTTTACTCAGCATCTATAAGGGGGTAGATAAGAAAAAGATAAGACATGAACTTTGAATGATTACTTAAAGTCTTAAACCATGGGTCATGAATTTTGAGTACTATTCACAAAATAAAAAACGACAAAGGTATGTATTATCGTGTAAAATCATGATACTGAATACAAAATGTGAAACATGAACATGAAAATGCCCAATTTTATTGTAGTATCATCTTTCTTACTTTGACATGTTTTCTATTTCTGAAGGTTGAATGTCATTAATACTTTACTTTGTAACAAAAATTATGGAGGTGAATAATAAGTATATTCCATTTCATCAACTATAACAGTAATTTTCCCAACTAAGGACACAAAAACCACTGAATGATTATTTTACTTTGTGATTTGTTATTGGTTTACACATTCCTGTCTTGAATTGAAAAATATGGCATTCGAGCATTTATTTTATTCCCACTAAAACTAATCATAAGATAAAAAGTTATTTTCTTTGGGATAACCTGATATCTTTTACAATGAAAGTCAATTAAGTAGACAAGAGTCAGTTGTGTGGACTGACTTTCAGGCTGTATCAAAGTCACATGTAAATAAAATGCATGTTCACACTAACCCTATTCACAGAATTCCTTTTCTTCAGAAATAAAATTTATCTCCATAATAAGTAAAAGCTCCCTTAACTATAATATTTTCAGGATGTTTTACAGTTTTCACCATGTACTCTAGTTCAAATCATACTGTCAGAGTCAGGAGGCCTTCTCACACACTTAGCTGATATACCAATGACAGTAAAAGTGCTCTCATCAGAAAAAAATATAAATCTGATCTTGTAAAGTGGCCATGAGCTGAATTTTTTAGTTCAGGACTTAGCCATGGCTTTGATGCAGTAATGTGGAGAGGGAATATTAAACTTCTCCAAGACATAGTCCTCACAGACAAAGTTAAGCAAAGTTCTTGGTTTATTTCATGTTCAGAGACGGTCAGATTTGGTTTGATATTCAACTGACTGCTTATAACATTTGAAGTTTTATTTGAAAGCATATATGAAGGCCTAGGCTTTATTGCCAGAAGAGTCATGGCAGCCCATAACCCAAAGTTGTACACTTTGTTTGACTGGTCCAATCCTTTCACACCATAACCAGCCTTATGGAATGTCTGTACCTGTGTTAATGTTTCGCTGGATAAGTCAGGATCATGCCCCATTGTCATTTGAGTGAACAATGAATGTGGAAATGATCAGTCATAAAAAGAAAGGAAGGAAGGAAGGAAGGAAGGAAGGAAGGAAGAGAGAGAGAGAGAGAGAGAGAGAGAGAGAGAGAGAGAGAGAGAGAGAGAGAGAGAGAGAGAGAGAGAGAGAGAGAGAGAGAGAGAGAGAGAGAGAGAGAGAGAGAGAGAGAGAGAGAGAGAGAGAGAGAGACTATGTAAGAAATGGCATCTTGTATTATTGTGTGCAATTTTTACTATTTAGTTTATATAACTATTGTTACTATTTTGTATTGCATTGCATTTCTCATGTACTAATATTATGTCAAAGATAGTTCTCAGCAACTCACCGTGAACTTTTGGCTATTTACCATTTTTACCTTTGTAATATCAATTTATAAATAGAGAGAGAGAGAGAGAGAGAGAGAGAGAGAGAGAGAGAGAGAGAGAGAGAGAGAGAGAGAGAGAGAGAGAGAGAGAGAGAGAGAGAGAGAGAGAGAGAGAAGGGGGGGAGCAGATGACAAGTGAAAATCTCCAACCACAAATAAATAATCCGTCATCTCCACTTTCACCATGAGGTAACCTTCAGACACCTAGGAATTGCTAGTTACAACCCTTTTCCTGCTACTGTTTTCTCCCTTGGTGTAATGGGGTACATTTCTAAATGCACCAAGGAAGCAAGCAAGCCATTAACTTGTGTCTACTTCAATGAATAAAATGAATTTATCACACAATGCAAAAGACAGGAACATTTAGATAAATCAGTGAGTGAGAGCATGAGTCAGTGGTAGAGTTAATATGCTTATGCATCCTAAGGTGGCAAAATCATTGGCTGTATCTGATGCTGTATCTGATGGCATATGACATGCACCCCTATTTTAGTACTAAGGCATATTTAAGAAAAAGTTTTCCATGTATTTAAGCATGTAAACTTTAAAGCAAGCTAGCAGTACAGGCAAACAAAGAGCAAGCAAATAAAAAAAATTAAAATATTCTACACAACTGCAGTTATAAAACAGGTAGTGGCTTAGTCACAGAGGCGAGGCAAAGAATGTAGGCCACAGCTGTTGAGATGTCAACAACACACTTGGAGCATCACTAAACACGGATGCTCCATCATATTCCTTACATCATATTATGGTCAAAAAATATGATATAGCATGCTTGCTTATAATAGTGGTGTAAACCTTCATATGTATGGGTGAAGGAAATTTCAAAATTAAAACTACAAGAGAATTCCCTTTTGCATACAAGATGCATGGTGATGTTTGAGTAATTTTTTATGGAAAAAGGTGTGTCTTATTTGCCATCAAATATCGTACATGAATACACAATAATACCTTAGCTACAAAATATTTCCAAAAATATAAAAACAGCACACGTCATTTACTTGGAAGCCTTTTAATCAAAAATTTCCTACAATCTGAATTTTAGGAGATGCTGACAAAATTCCAAAAAACTAACAGCCATATTTCCTGACTTTATGAATAGTATTTTCTAATGTTATTATGATATTACTCCACCATACAAAGAAGTCAATCAAAAAAAGAAATGCAGCCCTGAACATACAACAAAAACTGCCAAACAACCACAAAATCATTTGTGTGAAGGTCCCGCACCAAATTTGATTCAGCAATTACTGAGATACCTCAACCTGCTCTTAAAACATTATCTTATAGGCAATGTCTGCTTTCATTATAGAAACAATGCAAGTATGTCAAGAAAGTAATTATCACCAAGATTTTGTTATTTGTTACAAGTGCAAAGATTTTGATTTTACACAAAAGGTGAAACAAACTTTAAGGTTATTGTCAATGTTCCCCATTTTCTAATAACTGCAATCAGTTTGTTCATATACAAAAAGAAAAAAAGTGCATGAACTAAAAAGTAAGAATATATGTATTTCAAATAAGAAAGAGTCCATATGAGGAAGACCAAAAATATTTCACAAGTCTCTATGACATCAACTTTTTTCAACACCACATCTCTTCTAGTAAGTAAGCTTCACCTTCTCAGCAAGATGGGTGTAGGAAAATAATGACAACAGTCCCTTTTTTTATCTCTCCTATTTTTTCTAACCCCATTTCTGATCCAAACATGGCTGTAGAGTTCATGTAACCAATAATATTTTCTTCTCACAAGTTCTTAAATACTAGTTTAGTTACCTTACCAAGATATCTGCTCTACCATTACAAAATGATGACAATAATTTTGAAATATATTGGGTCTTATATACATATCAAAGAGGAATTGAAAAGATAATATGACCTACACTTGCACAAAGCACTATGTATAAACAAAACATGCCCACTTTCTCTCTCTTGTTCCACTAACACCACAGCAGGAGCAGTATATGACCATTTTTCTTAATTCACTCTGCCAGTCAATTACCATCACAGTCAGCTAACTCCCTATTTCAATTAGTCATGTATTATTCTAGACCTATTAGTTGCCTTAGTTTGCTTTAAGTTTTCGTCTTTTGTAATATTATTTTCTTAAAGTCTCATACTTGCTTGTACAGTCTCTAGCAGTATTCTTGCACCATACTCATTCTAGTTTTTCTTGGTTTTACTTCTACAAACTCTGCAAACTACATATTGATTTCTACCTCTTCACCCATGCACTCTTCTCAATCTACTCATCATACAACTATTATATTTAGTTCTCATCCTCTTTGTCAGATTACTGTCCATGAATACAGGTCTATTGTTCAGTGATCCATAACTCCCATATATCTAGCTTTATCCTTTGCTTTCAGATTTCACTGACATAGAGCACTACACCTCACATCAGTCTCTTAGGTGACAATAAAAAGCAACAATTCCCTTTTCTTCCATTAAAGTTGAAGGAAATGCACACTAGCAGTCTGAAAATGTGATTGAATTTGAACTAGAGAATGTATAATTTTTGCATACTTTTATGATTATCTACAGTACTTGTAATGGACTCCCAAAATAACAACTACAATATATCCATTATCTACGTATGGCTCTAATACTTTTTTATGGATTGATATCTTCAAGGACATCAGTCAATTTGATGATATTTCATTAATTTCTGATCAAGACATTTCTCCACTGAACCTTTTCCTGTGAAATAAGGAGCCCATTTTCAATCCTTGGAGGGGTACTATTAGCCTGAGAAAGACTACTCAATGCCCCACAGGAATCCATCACAGAATACAGACCCGTAGTGTTGTAGGGCCCTATGGAGGAGGTGGCAAGGGCGGCAGGACTGTGGTATACTGAGGTGGAGGATGAGGTCTTCTTGGTAACACTGCTGACGCTGAGGCCATGCATCATCCTCAGATTGGCCAGTGGATCACTTGAGGATACTAGGAGGGAGGGACAGAGCATTTGTGTCAAGAGATGATGCCACTACCACCACTAGTCCCTTAGTTCCCACAGCAGAAATACAAGAGCAGGGGCATGATCCTGAATTTGGGACTACACTGCTACAGAAGATGCAAAGAATGTACAAGGAAATACATCCAGTTATACAATATTTACGCTACTTCTTTAAATATCAATGTGGGAATTGATTTTAGCCATCAATTTAATTTCCAAAAAAGGATGTTTGATGAAAAATCTAAATTGCTCACAACCACAAGAGAAATATCACCACTGGCATCTATTGTGAAATATAGGCCTCATCCATCCAACTTCTATCATCAACCTGCTGTTAATCTGATCTCTAGTCACATATCCTAAGTTCCTGATTCTTCCTTCTCAATCTCCTCCCCACCTGCCTTGGATCTGTTTCCCATTCCCGAGGTTAGTATTTTATTTAGGTACCAATATATCAAATCAATACATGGGATGAAAATCTGAAGTAATTTTCAGTTCCTAATATTTTATCCATTCTTTTTTGTTACAAAATCCTATTGCATTTCTTGTGATTTCTTTCAGTTTCTGCAATATGACTTAAGTTACACAGTTAAGGTTCCTAAGTCTATTCCTATTCTAGATCAAGTATGATCACCAACTGTGACAAATCACCTCTCCAAAATAATGTTGGTACAATTGAAAAGTCTAACTAAAAATAACATACAAATAGTTCGGAATCAAAGGAGGTAATGGTACATACTCATAAGTAACTATTACCATAACTACTACTCCTACAGACACACTGGTGTGCTCCACACAAGGAGGTTAAAATAGTATTCTATCTCTATTTGTGGCATAATTATTGACATCTGTTTGGATGCCAATAATTTCTGACAACACCATTTTCTTGTGTGTGTTATGAATCTTGTTCAAGTTTTAACGATACAACAGTAGGTAAAACAATTCTGAGAAAACTGTTCTCATCAACATACTACCTATTGTTTAGGAGTTAATAATATATAAAACAGTTCAATGTCAGTCAAGTACAGTTTCCCCAAATAGTTTTGTCATTCAGTTAGTTTGGTTTTGTTTACATAACAACATCTGCCAACTTTTTTGACTAGAAGGATCCTCATGGAGAGGATATTGGAATCATCAACGAGTTATTTAAATCAAGTGCCATTATTTACAATGAGATGTTCTCTATAATATCTCAGAACATTGCAATAGAAATTACCATTCACAATCTGATTCTGAAGAAAAATCACTAAATATAACTCAACAAGGAAAAATGAATAGGTAAAAAAAATAAACAATGAACAATGAACATGATTAATTTTAATGAAGCATTCACTATAGCAAATGTGTATTATGGCAAATGAAGAACCTATGAGAAAAATCAGTGATTGTAGAGAGAGAGAGAGAGAGAGAGAGAGAGAGAGAGAGAGAGAGAGAGAGAGAGAGAGAGAGAGAGAGAGAGAGAGAGAGAGAGAGAGAGAGAGAGAGAGAGAGAGAGAGAGCATTTTCTTCTTCTGGTTGCTACCAGTCATTATTCGCTTGGAAACGAAGCAGTCAGGAGCTAGTTGAAAAAGGTTGGTTTTTGACCCACGGAACGTAAGGATTTTGAGATAAGAACCAACATAAAATTTTTGGTAAAGCTTGGTTGGAAAGGAACAAAGATCATTCAAGCTTTGCAGAACGTTTATGGGGATGATGCTCCAAAGAAAACTTGTGTTTACAAATGGATTGAAAGATTTCAAGATGGTAGAGAAGCTGTTAAGATGATGAGAGTCGTGGCAGACCAACAACCTCGAAAAGTAGTGAAAATATTGATGCTGTTAGGAGCCTAGTAAAAAAAGATGGAAGACTGACAGTTCATCAGACAGCTGAGACTGTGAGCATATCAGTTGGTTCAGCTCATTCGATTCTGCATGAAGATTTAGGCCTCAGTAAGCTTTCGGATCGATGGGTCCCAAAAGCGTTGTGCCCAGATCAGCTAAACTTCAGAAGTGAATTGTCAACAGTGATTTTGACCAAAATTGAAGCCGATGAAGACAACTTTTTCAGTCGAATCATCACAGGTGATGAAACATGGGTATACCAGTATGATCCTGAAACAAAACAACAGTTCAAACAATGGCTCCCACGCAGATCATCTGGCCCAATTAAATTCAAATCTGAGAGATCTGTCAACAAGGTAATGGCAACCATTTTTTGGGATTCTAAAGGAGTTGTGCTTGTAGACTTTTTAGAAGGTCGAAAAACTGTCAGAGGAGCCTATTATGTAGAAGTTTTAAGGAAACTGAAAGCAGAATTGGCTAAAAAGCGTCCAGGAAAACTCCATCGCGGAATCCTCTTCCATCATGACAATGCACCAGTGCATTCTTCACGCGTTGTAAAGGACGTTTTGAGAGAATTTCAATGGGAATTACTGCCACATCCACCTTATAGCCCAGACCTAGCTCCGTCTGACTTTTTTTTATTCCCAAAACTCAAAGAACAGTTGAAAGGCGTCCATTTTAATAGCACTGTTGAGGCTAAAACCGCAGCGTCTGCAGATTTCTTCGAAAATGATCTAAAAGGATGGAAACACCGCCTGGAGAAGTGTATCGACCTTGACGGAGGCTATGTTGAAAAAAAGATTAGCTGTATTGTAAAATCAATAAAGAACGATAAAATTCTGTGTATTTTTTTAATCCCCCTCGTACGAATAAAAAAAAAGATATGAACCTGGAAGAGAGGAAAAAGGAGTGTTAAGAAATTAAGCCAAAGAAAAAAACGAGAAAAGGACGGAGATCGAAAAAAAAAAAAAATTCTCCTGGAGGGTTCTAGATATGAGACTGAAGTGATATCTTCAGAAAAAGGAGGTCATGGAAGAGGGAAGAAATTAAATGTGACTTATACTAATATAGATGGGTTGTTATCCAATGTGTTGGAGGTTAGAGATTATCTGAAAGAAAAAAGATTGGATGTAATGTACATAGCAGAAACATAACTAAAGCAGGAGATCCATGTTAGCTTTAAAGAAGAGGGATATAATAGCTGAAGAAGAGACAGGAAGGGAAAAAGAGGAGGAAAAGAGGAGGAGTTGTAATAATGGTTTGTGATAATATATGTGTAGAGGAAGTGCAATATGATGATGGCATGATGGAAGTATTGGGAGTAACAATCTAGACAGAGGAATTGGAGGAAAAAAAAAAAAAAAAAAAATCAGTTATGTATGAGCCACCTAAGACATGGAGAACTGAGGAACATAAGGAAATGCAAAGAGAGTTGATTAAGTGCCTAGATAATATGATAAGAGGAGATGGAAAAATACTATTAGTAGGAGACTTAATTGTAAAAAGAATAAACTGGACAGAGACGGAAGTAATAGGTAATGCTGGATCGAGGAGTGAAGAGGTGTTACAGTTGACCATGGTGAATACACTGGATCAGTGGATGGAAGAATCAACACGGTACAGAGGGGAAGAAGAACTTGACCTAGTACTCACAAAGAAGCCAGACCCCCATCCCAGCATAAAATAGCTTAGTCCAATAGGAAAAAGTGATCATGTAACATTAATGTTGGAAATGCAGGAGGAGGACGGGATTAGATATAGAGATGACTAAAAAAAAAAAAAAAAATTATGCAAGAGCAGATTTTGAAAAGTTCAAAAAATATTTTTGCTGATATTGAATGGAGGAATATTATGAATGGAAGGACAATACAGGGGAAATATGAAATATTCCTACAAAAATATAACAAAGGAGTGAAGAAATATGTACCTATCTATAGAGTAAAGAAAAGCATACTTTATCTTTATCTGTCTTCTACCGCTGTTTTCATGCTGTCTGCTCTTCTGAATCTATGCGGCCTCGCTCACAAGACTCTCTACTTCTTCTCATCCCTATTCTGTCCATCTTCCTAATGCAAGAGAAACACTGGTAAACTCTGGAACTCTACCTGTGTCTTGGACTTAAACAAAAGAATCAAGACCGTTAACTGGACCCTCCTTTTAGATTTTTTGTTTTTTCTTTCTACTTTCCTCTTAACAGGGCCTGGAAGCCTACGTGCTTGGTACAATGCCAGACGTATAGAAGATAAAAGAGAAAAAGATTAAGCTTGGAAGAAACTTTAAAAGCAGAGAAATTAAAACAACCGACATTAGTATAAGGATCCAAGAAATTAATATATTAAAGTAAGGAGAGAGGAAGAAAGAAACTTTGAGAAAGAAGTGGTGCGAAAAAGTGAAAATGAACCCAAGCTTTTCTATAAATTTATAAATGGTAAGATGAAGAATAAGGAAACTAATATTAGAAAAAATAATTAAAGGAGGAAAGACATACCAAACAGAAAAGGAAATGAGTGAAATAAAGAATGAGAGTTTCAAAACTGTGTTCAATGAAGAAGAGAAATTTACAGAACCAAATACGACAGTGCATTGCTAAGGATTGCAGGAAATCATAGTGCACAAAGAAGATATTGGAAGACTACTAGATAATTTGGATGTCAGAAAAGCAAAGGGGCCGGATGGTGTATCAGGCTGGGCACTAAAGGAATGTAAAGAGCAGCTGTTAGATCCAATTTGGGAAATGGTTATAAGTTCATTGCATGAAGGGAGAGTACCACTAGAATGGAAGAGAGCCAATGTAATAACGATACTCAAAGGAGGAAAGTCAACTGAGCCATTAAATTACAGACTGGTGTCACTTACAAGTGTGGTGGGTAAGTTATGTGAAGTAGTTATCAAAGAAAAATGGGTTAAATATCTGGAAGAAGAACAAGTTATATCGAAGACAATTTGAGTTCAAGACAGGACGGTCATGTGTGTCAAATTTATCACGTTTCTACTCAAGAGTAATAGAAGGACTGGAGAGCAGAAATGGATGGGTGGACACAGTATATCTAGACATAAAAAATGCTTTCATAAAGTCCCTCACGGCAGATTACTTTGGAGATTAGAGAGCATAGGAAGATTGAGAAGAACTTTGTTAGACTGGATAAGGGATTACTTGAAGGACAGAGAGATGAGAACTGTGATCAGGGATACATACTCATCTTGGGGTAAAGTTAGCAATTAGAGTGCCACAAGGGTCAGTGTTAACCCCCATTATGTTCCAGATATATGTAAATGACAAACAAAAGTTATATTAATATGTTTGCTGATGATGAAAAATGCTCAGAGTAATCAAAAAGACTGTTTGCTGCTGCAGGAAGATATAAACAAACTTTATGAGTGGAGTATGAAATGAAAGTTAGAGTTCAATACCATGAAATGTCACGTAATGGAATTAGGAGAGAGTAAGAGAAGACCAGTATGGAACTATCTGATGGGAGAGGAACAAATAATGAAGACTAAAGAGGAAAAAGAACTGGCAGTGGTTATACAAGAAAATATAAACCCCGAAAAACACATAAGTAAGATATTTGGATTAGCATATAAAACGTTGACTAATATCAGAGTGGCATTTCAATACATGGACAAAGAAATGATGAAAAAAAACTATTACGAGCATGATATGTCCAAAGTTGGAATGTGCAGCTGTGGTGTGGTCACTGAGCTTGAAAAAAAGATATAAGATTATTAGAACGGATCCAGAAGATAGCTACAAAGATGGTGCCGGAACTAAAGGACCTAACTTATGAGGAAAGGCTGAAGGGAATGGGACTGCCAACCTTACAAGATAGAAGAGAACAAGGAGACCTAATAACAATATACAAAATAGTAAATGGAATTGAAAAGATAGACAAGGAAGACCTGGTGCTGGTGACAGAATAAGATAGAAGGACACATAAAGAAGATTAGGATGAGGCAGTGTGTGAAGGATATTGGAAAATGCAGTTTTCCACATAGAATGGTGGAAAAGTGGAATGTATTGAGTGATGAAGTTGTTACAGCACATAATGTGCATAACTTAAAAGAAAAATTGGATAAATGGAGACATGGAGACTGGACACTGTGAGCCCTGCTTGAACCATGTACAATACAACTAAATACACACACACACACACACACTAAAGAAGTGGTACCTATGGAAGAAAGAGGTCATGGAGGAGGCAAGAAATTAAGACTGACTTATACTAACGTAGATGGGTTGTTATCAAGCATATTGGAAGTTAGGGATTATTTTAAAGAGAAAAAGCCGTATGTAATGTGCATCGTTGAAACAAAACTGAAAAAAGAGATCCATGTCAACTTTAAAGAGGAGGGATATAATACCTGGAGGAGAGACAAGAAGGATAAAGGGGGAGGAGGAGTGCTAATAATGGTTCGTGACAATATATACGTGGAGGATGTTCAATATGGAGAGGACAAAGTGGAAGTAATGGAAGTAACAATCAAAACAAGATTTGAAGAAGAGAAAAATTATAGTTACATATTATGTTCCACCAAAAACTAGTACATGGGGAACAGAAGAACATAAAGATATGCAAAGAGAGGTGATAAGTGCCTAGATAACATGATAGGAAGAAACAGAAAAATACTCTTAGTTGGAGACTTTAACTGTAAAAAAATAAACTGGAGAGAGATGGAAGTAATGGATAATGCTGGAAAGTGGAGCGAGAAAGTGTTACAGTTGACTATGGTTAATGCAATGGACCATCGGGTGGAGGAGTCAACAAGGTACAGGGGAAAGAAAACCATTGTTGCTTGACCTAGTTTTTACAAAGAAACCAGAGCCCCCACCAATCATACAATATCTTAGTCCAATGGGGAGAAGTGATGATATGACATTAGAGATGCAAATTCAGGAGGAAGATAAGATATGTTACAGAGAGGACTATGAAGGAGAGAGATTAAATTAGGCAAGAGCAGATTTTGAAAAATTAAGAATCTATTTTGCTGATATTGAGTGGAGTAATATTATGTGCAGAAAGACAGTACAAGGGAAATACAACATATTCTTACAGAAATATAATGAAGGAGTAAAAACGTTTGTACCTGTTTATAGAGTTCAGAAAAAAATACATGCTTGGTACAATGCTATATGCACACAAGCAAAAAAGGCAAAAGATAAAGTGTGGAAGAAACTCATAAAGCAGGGAAATGACTACAACAGATGGCAGTACAAAGAAGCCAGAAATGAATATATTAGAGTAAGGAAAGAGGAAGAAAGAAACTTTGAGAAAGATCTAGTGAATAAAATCAAAGATGAACCCAAACTTTTCTACAAGTTTATAAACGGCAAAACAAAGATTAAGGAAACAATTGAAAAAATAATTAAAGAAGGGAAGACATACCAAACAGAGAAGGAAATGTGTGAAATAATGAAAGACGTGGGCTTGCCAAGGATTACAGAAGATTACTTCTGTGCACAACGAGGATATTGGAAGATTACTGGATAAGTTGGAAGTCAGAAAAGTAATGGGGCCAGATGGTGTATCAGGATGGATGTTAAAAGAATGTAAAGAGCAACTACTGGATCCAATTTGGGAAATAATTAGAAGTTCAATAAATGAAGAGAAAGTTCCACTATAATGGAAGAGAGCCAACATAATACCGATATTTAAAGGAGGAAAGGCAACTGAACCACTAAACTACATATCAGTGTCACTTACAAGTGTTGGGGAAGTTTTGTGAAATAATTATCAAAGAAAAATGGGTTAAATTTCTAGAATAGGAGCAAGTCATATCGAACAGACAATTTGGGTTCAGGATAGGGCAGTCATGTGTATCAAACTTATTAAGCTTCTACTCGAGAGTTATTGCACGACTTGAAAACAGAGATGGATGGGTAGACACAGTATACTTGAATTTTAAAAAGGCTTTTGATAAAGTCCCTCATGGAAGACTACTTTGGAAACGATAGAACATAGGAGGACTGCAAGGAACTTTGCTCAAATGGACAAGAGATTATTTGAAGGATAAGGAAATGAGAACTGTGATCAGATACATACTCATCTTGGGGTAAAGTAACTAGCAGAATGCCACAAGGGTCAGTGTTAGGCCCCATTATGTTTCAGATTTATGTAAATGACATTCACATTGGGATAAAGTTATATAAATTTATTCAACTGATGATGCAAAGCTGCTAAGAGTTATCAAAATCAGAGAGGACTGTCTGCTGTTGCAGGAAGATATAAACAAGATCTATGAGTGGAGCAGGAAGTGGAAATTGGAGTTTAATGCCAAGAAATGTCACATAATGGAACTAGGAAAGAGTAAGAGAAGACCGGTATGGAACTATTTGATGGGAGAGGAAAAAATAATGAAGACTAAAGAGGAAAAAGATCTCGGAGTGATCATACAGGAAAATTTGAGCCCTGAAAAACACATAATCAAGATATTTGGACTATCATATAAAATGTTGACTAATATGAGTGGTATTTCATTACATGGATAAAGATATAATGAAAAAAAAAATCATCACAAGCATGATACACCCAAGGCTGGAATATGCAGCAGTGGTATGGTCTCCGAGCTCTAAAAAGGATATAAGGAAATTGGAAAGGATACAGAAGATTGCTACAAGGATGGTGCCGGAATTAAAGGACCTCACATATGAAGAACGACTGAAGGAAATGGGACTGCCAACCTTACAAGATAGAAGAGAATGTGGGGATCTAATAACAATGTATAAGATAGTAAATGATATTGAAAAGATAGACAAAGAAGACCTGGTGCTGTTGACATACGAAGACGGAAGGACAAGAGGATATGAAAAGATCAGGATGAGGCAATGTGAAAGATATTGGAAAATACAGGCAACCCCCACTTAACGAACATTCACACAATGAAATTTCACTACCATGAACATTTTTTTACTACCATCTGCTCGTAAAACGAACACCAAACTCACTTTAACAAAATTTTATCCAGGTAATTTTTTTCCAAGTTTGAAAGCCCCGCCGTATCATGCAAGCCAACAGGCTTTTGAATACACCAGCGCCTCTCGTGGACAAAACGCGCACCACTCACTCCCCTACCCTTTCCCGCTCTTAGTTCAAAACAAAAACAAGGTCCAGCACCAACTCGTCATCTCATTCTCAACATGCCACCAAAACGCCCTGCAATGTTGCCTAGCGTTGCTAAGAAGACCAGGAAGTCTCTTACTCATGAAGGGAAGCTGGATATTATTCACAGACACGAGAGGCAAGAAAACCAATAACATTGCTCGCCACCATGGCTTCACTCCATCTACTGTCTCTGTGATTTTCAAGTCAGCAGACTCTATTAAAAAGGCTGGTGAGACTATCTTCTTTGCAAGCTAAAAGAACCACCTGAACTCGTGACTCTGCAATGGATAAAATGGAAAGCCTTGTGGAAATGTGGTACACAAGTTTTGTATGCGGTACAATGATGTGCCTTTTGTTTACATTCCACAGCTTGCTGGCTAGCATTTTTCCTGCTCCACTCTCCCTCCCTTCATTGATTTAGGATCATCAACATTATAAAGTTACTTACATACATGCATTAGTGTAAATTATAATGACTTAGTCTTAAATTAAACTGCTTAAATGTTTAACTTCATAATTTTTACTTTCATTAAACCTTTTACTGTACTATGATGCACTCTCGTTTTGTTTACTCTCAATGAAAGTTCAAGTCAGGGGTCAAACTTGTTATAATTGGTTTGTTATAACATTTTTTTTTACGAACGTAACCCATTAGTTAAGCAGGGGTTGCCTGTAAATTTTTGCACACAGAACGGTGGAAAAATGGAATGCACTGGATAATGAAGTTGTTACACCACATAATGTGCATAACTTTAAGGAAAAATTAGATAAATGAAGATATGAAGACAGAACACTATGAGCCCCACTCAAACCCTGTACAATACAACTAGGTAACTAGGTAAATACACAAGTTCAACTCGGACTTTAGAGGGAGTGGTGATGGATTTATTTATCTAATTTTTGGGAATTGAGAATTTTGGGATTATTGTCTCTCCATAACCTTCAGACCATAAATTACCAGATGATGTAGTTTACTTCCTGATAATTAAATACCCTTCCCACCAGGAAGCCTTTTTTAAATGTCTCATGTAGTGTCATAACATGACTCACATCCTATAAAATTATGTATCACTCAATGTTTGTGTCTACACAAAAAATTTAAATATTTTTCTACCTTGATAAATTTCAGCCTTTTGCATCCTGACGAGAAAGTGGGGAGGTGGTAGTGAGTCAGTGTTTCTCAATCAGTACATAACCAGGCATCAAGAGTGGAGGTGTGTCAATTAGCTCTCTACTTTTCAGAAATAATGTCCTTACAGGCATAAATTGACAAGAATTAGAATCAGAAACTTCAAGAAGAGAAGACAACTAGAAACAAACAAACAAATGTATCATTGCAAGACAGCTGTGTCTGATAGCTGGACCTTGAACTCCCCCACCCTTCCATCATGGCTATTGTCTTCCCTACACCATCCCCTCTCTTCACCTCCAAGCCTCACTCCCACACCATAAGACTGCTACGATCTTTTCAAACACAGTTTTTTCTCACTACCTTCATCAAGACAACTATACATCACATAACTCTCTCAATAACACTACTACAAAGATTACTTTGAGACAGAGGTATAAAGCTGAACCAAATGAGTAATAATTACTTTATAGTATCATTATCTCATTTCAACATATTAATAACAACTCAGAGAGTGTCCAGTTCAGTCACAAAACAGCAGATTGTTATGACACTGCGATGCTCCTTCCAAGCCCTCACCTATGAGTGAATAATATTTCCTGAGAAGCGGGAATCTGATGCGTTATCACCCTATCATGCTCCAGGAAGTCACCATGTCATGTCATGTGTGAAAAATTTCATGTCAATCAGATGAATACAAATAGCAAAACAAGATGAAATTATGAAGAATTTCTAGGAGCAAATATCTCGGTGTTTTTTTTATACACAATTCAAAACTTTTCACAAAATCAGTATTGACTTTTGTTTGGTATCATTTTAAACTACAACTTACATGCAATTTTTTTGTTGGAATTAGATTTTTGATAATGTCAATAGAAAACGAGGTGCAGGGTAGAGAGAGAGAGAGAGAGAGAGAGAAAAAAAAAAAAAAAAAAAAAAAAAACTGGGCAGGCATTTGAACTCAAACTTTAGTCCCTGGGTTGGTCACAGGCCAACTTATCTCGAAATCTGAGTTATTGGGCTCTGAGTTACCAAGGTTCAACAGTAATCATATTTCCTTACTGGACATATAAAACTTTACTAGAAAACATTAGACTTGTTTTTGATAAATATTTTATTCCTTAATAAAACTAGATGCTCTATTCCTAAGATTTTGTAGTCCTTTGATATTTGTGCTGCTTAAATATGTTTTTGTTCTTAACTGTTGGTATAAGTTTTGTGCATGTCAAGAAACAAAGCTAACACAAACACTATAGTAAACTAAGAATTACTGTACATGTTTATGAGAAAGTATTAGTGAGCCAAGTTAGAAATAGACAGCACCTTAACTGAACTATTGTGGATTTGTAATTATAGGGAAATGGAAAATGAATTAAAACAAAATATTTCTTAATAACTGAATTAAACTGAACTCCAACTGATATATTTTTTTTAACAAGCCAAGTATAAACTGATAAAACAAAAATAATTCCAGGCCTGCTGCAGTTAGAAAATTGGACATAACAAAATAATAGATCCATGATTGTCAAATTAACATATTTCAAGTAAAGGAAAAAATCTGAATACAATAAACTATTCATACAACAATAAATGATGAAAAAATCCAATAGTATTATTCACATAACTGAGAACTATCCTAAATCCCAAAATCATAAACCATGAAACAAAATATATTTCTGGCATGGTATTCAGACATGAAAATTTGATAACATAACAGCATTAGCCAAACTAAAGAAATGACAACACTCACCAATAGGAGCATCACTCTGCCGCTGCCTAGAAGGTGAAGCATCATGGCTGGAGGCCCAAGTGGAGTGGGTTTTGCTTGTACTGGTAGGGGACGTCTTGGAGATCATGGTCACATCAGATGAAGAGCCCCATGAGGTATTACTAGGTTTAGAGTTTGATTGGGACTGATGCTGGGCCTGGGAGTAGTGAGACTGCTGTTTCTTTTGTCTAGAAGGCTCAGGAGAAGTGCTATGAGGCTGAGACAAAGAGTACTGTGAAGTACTACTATTATGATGGTAACTTGGAGGTGGATGTTGGACCTTGGGTTGCTGAAGATTCAAAGCATGCTGTTGTTGCTTGGGTTGTTGAAGATTTAGAGGTTGTTGCTGTTGCTGCTGTCTTTGTGAATGTTGTGACTGCTGCAAAGAATGCTGTTGTGACTGTTTTGTAGTGTGCTGTGAGGGGCTGTGATGCGGTAAGGATGAGAGTGGGTGCTGGAGCTGACTTTGTACAGGTGATTTGGGTTCACTATGGGACAAGGAATGGCTACTGTGGGTCTGTCTTTCCTGCTTAGAGGAATGAAGCTTTGAAGAAGGTTTGTGGTGAGGATCACCATAAGTCTGCCGTTGAGAAGACTGTTTATGAGAAGACAACAGTGAATTATGTTCAGATGAATGCTTCTCTTGACTTGTCAAGGTGTGTTTGGAGTGATCAGGTAAGGAACTCTTTGAGGAGTGACGCTCATGTGAATGAATGTGTGTCACTTCAGATTGACCATGCTGCTGCTGCTGCTGCTGCTGCTGGGTACTGTGCTGCACTACAGGACTGGATAAGCTCTGGTCTTTCACAGGAGAAATCAATGGTACTTTTGTAGACTGCTTTACTGGTGAAGCTGATGATGATTGCTTCCCAGGAGACACTGATGACTGTTCCTGTTTAGATGAGGTGCTAGAGGAATGAGACTCTTGTGTTAGGTGATGAGAGTGGTGATGTTTTGATGATGAGCTTAATGATGACTGTTTCCCAGGGGACACTGATGAGTGTTCCTGTTTTGATGAAGTGGTTGAAGAATGAGGATCCGGTTTTGAGTGATGAGTGTGCTGATGATGATGATGGTGGTGGTGATGGTATGTTTCTTGTGCATGAGATGAGCTGTGGTGATGATGATGATGATGGTGCTGCTTTATGCTACCAGAATTTGATGATACTGACTGTGATGATGATGATGATGATGGAATATCTTTGCTACTGTCTTTGGTTATCTTATCCATGGAATCATCAGCAGACTTCTGCTTTGAAATTTGCAATATTTCATTCATGACAAGGTTCATTTCTTCTTCCAAATTGTCTTCTTTCTTTGATTCAAGGAGAGGTGCATCTTCTTTTGTTGCATTAGATGCCCCTGCTCCTTGACTAGGCATTAAGAAGACCTCATCACTGTCTTTATTAGCTTTAGCTCCACTAACAACAGGGATAGGTTCTGTGCGTGAGAGTAACGATGCCTTATTAATTAACGTCTTCTCTTCATCACTAGAGAGGTCAATAACACTGACTGCAGATGTGGCTGCTGTTGATGCCTTCTTGTCTGACTGAGGTTTGTCCCTTCCTGTAGTTTCCTCACCACCAAGCCTCTCTTGCTTTTCTGATGCTTGCTCTCCTTCCTCATCAGGCTTCCTAGGAGCACCTTCATTGATTTTCTCCACAGACCTGATGCTTAGGACTCCACTTGAGGCAGCCACCTTCTCTTCTGGCTGCTGCTTCCCTGGAGTGGCCACAGTTTCTCCAGATATACTTTTTCTCTTGACTGGTTCTCCCTTTGGTTTTGTGGTCGTGGTGGAAGCTGTGGGCGTGGTTGGGGAAACCTTGGGAATGACTGTGGCACTAAGTGAGGGTTTAGGTGGTTGCGGAGTGTTGGTTGTAACAGTACCTCCACCCAAAGACACTGTTTTCTTAGTAGGCACAGACCGGATACTGCTCTTATCCCTGCAAAATTCAATAATCTAAATACCCATACCCAGTGTCCTAACTGAAATATATCAAAACTACATATTCATAATTCAAATAAATAAATCTAATCTATTGCCTTAAAATACTAAATTTACATCTACATCAAAGCAAATGACACTCTATTCTTTCCATCACATCTTCCTCTGCATCACCAATATTCTTTCTCACATGACATATGACATCTTTCTAACTTGGATCTCTTTCCTTCCCCCCCAGCCCATTTAACTCAGAATTAATACATCAAACTTTCTTTGGACCAAATACTCTTTCACTTTTCTCTATCATAACTTTACCACATCCACCTGCATACAAGTTAATTTGTTGTGTTTCCTTTTCAACTTCATGGAAATTCTAAGTTGATCTGAATATGGAATAAACTCATCCTCCTTATTCTCCTTGTCCTATGGGGAGGTACAGTTCTCTGCTCCCTTGCCTTTCCTTTCCCTCTTCTATACTACACTCCAAGCACACCAAAGTATAAATATGTGTGTGTGTGTGTGTGTGTGTGTGTGTGTGTGTGTGTGTGTGTGTGTGTGTGTGTGTGTGTGTGTGCACACCCAAGAAACAACACTCCTGATTCATATTTCTTTGGTAACTGAAAGGTAGATTCAGAGAGAGAGAGAGAGAGAGAGAGAGAGAGAGAGAGAGAGAGAGAGAGAGAGAGAGAGAGAGAGAGAGAGAGAGAGAGAGAGAGAGAGAGAGAGAGAGAGAGAGAGAGAGAGAGAGAGAGAGAGAGAGTTAAAATTTTATATCTATGCCATGTATAAGAAACGTGTTTTTTTTTAAGTCTTTGGAGTGAATTGGTGAAGTCCCAATAAACTATCACCTACCTCATGCTCTGCTAACAACTGATGCATTGTCATAACATTATACAAACTATGATTTATACATAGAAAAGATATAGATTCCAATTTCAACTTTTAATTTAACCCTTTATATCTTTTCAAGTATTAATCATCAAAATATCACTAACACCTTTATACTGTGATATCTAAAAGTGAAGGCTCATAGGATACTCACGTAATTACAGAGTGAGCTTCATGACTCTCTTTATACAGAATGCGAGGAGTTATCCAACCCTTGGGCCAGATGGGACGAACTTCAGTGTCCAGAAATAAGCGTATATATTCTTCTGGTGTCTCTGAACGCTTCCTTATCATTTGCCAGAAGATGACTCGCACTTGTACAACATCATTTAAGAGTTTCCTGAAATAACAATATCAGTAATATATGCTGCTGTTTACCAAAGTGTATCTACCTGGTAGTTAGTAGTATACAGGGATTAAAATACACTCATATATTCATGTCTTTGTATTTATAGTTGTTCAGTTATTCTATAGCTGATATGCACTTATTGCTTCTATTACCATTCCAAATAATAAGGGGTGTGTGTGTATGTGTGTGTGTTGGGATAGGAATGTCTTCTTCACTTAACTTTGTATTTACATGATTGAATCAACCACATAACATCCAAACTTTTAGTTAATTCAAATTTTTTTCATCATTAAGGCTATGAATGCTCCTTACACATACTTTACATAAATGTATAAACAAATTAATACACTGAACTGAATACACAAAATAAAAACATTAACCTGCAAACAGACTGAAAAATCTAAAATTAAATTTGCATTACACTAATAAGCTTTTTGTAACAATAAGTAGTAGAAAGACAGTTGTGATAGCAACCCTAAGTCTAATGTTTATAAACTTAACACAATAATTCTGCAAATTTCCCCATTATGATAAAGCTATTCTGCATAACAGTTATATAAAAGACATTTTTTATTCTGCATCACGTGCAGTTTTATCTTACCTTATTTCATCTGTGAACAAAAACCTTTTCTTTGGAAGCCTGGATTTTTTCTTGTCACCTTCATTGTTCTCCTCATCTTCATTCTGGGCGACACCATTCTCTCCCCTGTTCAGTGAAGGAAGTGAAAAGAGTTGGGTAAATTTAACAATGGACTCAACTACATAACTAATCTTAGCAGCAACAAGACTCATTTGCTCACTAATATCCTATGTTCCTTTGTTCAGTTGTTAAGGAAGAATAAATACAGTGTATATACAGGTGAGAAAAACATTGGGTTTTCAATTAATTTTGAATAAAAAACTAAATTTTTCTTATGAAATAGTGTGTATTTACCTAGTTGTAGTTTTACAGGGCCTGGGCTTTATGCTAGTGTGGCCCCGTCTCCATATCTACACTTATGCAATCTTACTTTGTGTGTGTGTGTGTGTGTGTGTTTCACTGTTTGATCTGCTGCAGTCTCTGATGAGACAACCAGACGTTACCCTACGGAGCGAGCTCAGAGCTCATTATTTCCGATCTTCGGATAGGCCTGAGACCAGGCACACACCACACACCGGGACAACAAGGTAACAACTCCTCGATTTACATCCCGTACCTACTCACTGCTAGGTGAACAGGGGCTACACGTGAAAGGAGACACACCCAAATATCTCCACCCGGCTGGGGAAGAGATATGTGTGTGTGTGTGTGTGTGTGTGTGTGTGTGTGTGTGTGTGTGTGTGTGTGTGTGTGTGTGTGTGTGTGTGTGTGTGTGTGTGTATTTATCTAGTTGTATTGTACAGGGTTTGAGCGGGGCTGATAGTGTCCTGTCTCCATGTCTCCATTTATCCAATTTTTCTTTAAAGTTATGCATATTTACATGCTGTAACAACTTCATCACTCAATGCATTCCACTTTTCCACCATTCTATGAGGAAAACTGAGTTTTCCAATATCCTTCACACATTGTTTCATCCTACAGTCTGCGCGAAAAGTCACCACGTCTAGGGAGTGGCGCGGTGACTTTACAAGTTGACAAGTTTGTTGCAACAAATCCAAGCAGGGTGAGAGAGATATCATGTCTGACAGCGAAGTACACCCTTCTCCACCCTCATGCTGTTGAGAGACGCTGCTCAGGCCACTCTCAATTGTCATAGGGAGTAAATGTTTGGTACTGCCTTGTTTGCTTTTTCCTGATTTATGTACTAATATTGCACTTCTTTTCTTATGCATCACAGCTTAATAGACATGGGTCGAAAGCGCACAGATGAGAAAACTATTCAAGCTATTATTGATCTCCGTACAGCAGGTATTAGCAACAAAGAAATCTGCATTCAAAAAGGTCTGAAACTGTGCTGTGCAGGAGCTCATACAAAAATTCAAAGCTGGTGGGTACAAAAATTTACTTCTCCCACAAAAGCCACTTGGTAGGCCATGTAAGGTATCTGAGAGGACAAGAACACTTCTCAGGAGGCAGCTGGAGGTCAATCCTAGCCTTACAGGATGTCAAAGGAAGGGAATCCTGACTTATTAGCTGGTGTCTCTCTGTACTGTCCATGATACTTTGCGCCATGACCTTGGGTACCGCAGTTACTGGGTTAAGAAAAGCCACTTATGAATGACTCACATAGAAAGAAAAGGATCCAGTTTACAAAGAAATATCAAGATTGGACCTTAGAGAAGTGGCATACAGTACTGTCCAGACTGTCCAGGGCGCAATCTATTTGGGGGCACACGAGCTCCCACAATAATACTAACACTAATACTAATACTAATACTACTAATAATAAAAAAATAAATTACAATAAATAAATAAAGACACAGGAAAAAATAAATTCACCAATTTTCTAGAGTAATACCGCTCATTTCCACATCAAGTTGATACAGTGGGCGCTGATGTGCCCCTATTATCGCATCAACTTGTTGCTGAGAGTTATACAGGTTGTATATGTATGTGCAAGAAAAGGTGAGGGGGGAGGGGAGAAGGGGATCAACCTGCCACTGCAGAGAGAGTGTCATTCAGAGGAAGAGCAAGGGGGAGGGGAGTGGGGGATAGACTGACACCTCTGCATTATTATAATACCATAATATTACAATATCTCTTCCCCTTCCCCTAGGGAAGGGGAAGAGGGACGGTGGGGGTGCCAACGGATTGTTTCCCAAGGGTACAAAACTAGCCAGGACTCTGACTGTGGTCTGATGAGAGCACTTTCTGCGTGAGTGGTACAACATATAACAGAGTGTACAGGCGCCCAGGCTCTGATCCTGATGATCCCCTCTACACTCAAAAAACCACCAAACACCCTCAGAGTTTAATGGTTTGGGGATGTTTTTACTTTCAATGGTCTTGGTGATCTTATTTTGTTCCCTAAAAACACTAAAGAAGTGTATTTGGAACTCTTAATTGATAATTTTGAGTCATCATTTGAGAAAACCAAAGGTGAGATTTTCCAACAGGATAGGACACCAGCTCATACTGCTAAAATTGTCAAAGAATGGCTAGATAATTGTGAAATCAACACCATAAAAGGTTGGCCTGGCAATTCACCAGATATGTCTCCAATAGAGAATTTATGGGCTGTAATTAAGGCCAAATTACGAGGCTGTGACACCTCCACACTCTCCAAGCTGGAAAAAGAACTTCACAATTGTTGGGCAGATTTCAAGCCAGAAACACTTCAAAATTTAGCTGATAGTGTTCCAAAAACATCTCAGAAAGGTACTCAAGATAAAAGGAAATGCAATAAAGTACTAAGTATTGGGTAGAGTTAGAATTTGTATGTTTCTGGGGGAAATGTGTAACCAAAAACTATTGGCATGGTAACTTTTCACACAGACTGTAATCTTCTTTACATGTCCTCTTGTCCTTCCAGCTTCTTCTGTCACCAGCACCAGGTCATCCTTGTCAATCTTTTTAATGCCATTTACTCTTTTATGCACTGTCATTAGGTCTCATCGTTCTCTTCTATCTTGTAAGGTTGGCAAGTGTGTGTGTGTGTGTGTGTGTGTGTGTGTGTGTGTGTGTGTGTGTGTGTGTGTGTGTGTGTGTGTGTGTGTGTGTGTGTGTGTGTGTGTGTGTGTGTGTATAATGGTTGATTGTATACAGTTTTTTATATCTCAAAAAATCATGTTTTGAGATACAGCTCTTTAAAGTTTTAAAAGTTTAGGACCCACACTATGTGTTTATCAGAATCAGTAGATTTATTATATATTGTGTGCTGATCTATAGAGAAACTGCACACAAAGAATGATCCAATCATTTCCATATTTAGTATTTCATTTTGGGAGCTATTTACTTTATGGTGACACTACCAGAATTCCTGGCTCTGGTTCTTTGTGCCTTTGCTGGTAGATTTAGCTCACTGCTGGGTCTCCTAGGAATGCTATTTCATAGAATTATGGTTTATTTTAACCGTCAGTAGGCACTTTCCCTGTTCTCCAAGTAAATTTTTTTTGCTCTTAATCCAGATTGGCACCTCTAGGGATGTACATTTCTCCCTCTGCTTTCCTCTTCTCCTCCTCCTTGTGTATTTTCTCATTTTCTTTCCCTTGATTTCATCTTTCTAGTTTCTGCTATCGAAAGTGAGATCTTCTTCCAGTCCCTTCCCTCCAAAATCTCTTTCCCTGCTGTGCCAAATGCCTCAGCTTCACCTGCCACTGAGCCATCATCTCTTCCCACTCTTTTTCATTTATCTCCTATTCTTTCTTCTTTTTCTTCATCTCTCACATCTTCAGCTGCCGTAGCCTATTTTGTTTATTCCCCAAGTTGCAGGGAAAAAAAAAAAAAAAAAAAAAAAAAAAAAACTGAGAGCCTACAAGCAGGAGCACTGGCAGGGTGGTGTATGGGAAGGCAGGAAGGAGGCGAGCATTTTGAGGGGTGAAACCTCACCACAGAGACCAATGCTAGTGGTAAAATGACGAGGAATACAGGCAATATATTATGATGCTTAGAGAGTTTTTATTGTGCTACGCCTACCTCATGGCATACACCACTCATGTCCCTTTAAACATGTCAGACCAAGTGTTGCCATAAGCACAGGCCCATGATTCATATACCATATGAATTCTGAATATTTTTCCTACAATAATCTACTGGGAAAAAAAAAAGTCATAATTTACTAAATCTCGACTGCAGCATGCCCTTAAGCCAAATTATTACTAATCAGCTAAAGAAATTATGGTATCTTTCTCTTGATGCTGTCATTGCTGCAATGGTGTTTTTCAGATAATAAAAATGCTTTTTAGTATTATTTGCTAATGAGATGCTTATATGTGGTTTGAATACTACTGGAGAGAGAGAGAGAGAGAGAGAGAGAGAGAGAGAGAGAGAGAGAGAGAGAGAGAGAGAGAGAGAGAGAGAGAGAGAGAGAGAGAATATGCATTATAACTCAATAAATACAAACTGGTCTTAGTTACTATTATTGCATGTACCATTTTAATTCTACAGTTGGTAGTGCGCATCACAAAACTACTGTAGAACAGGCTTAGCTCAATAAAGTTGAAATTCTGAACTGCACAATTCAAAAGGCAAAAATATGCAATTTGCAAGTGGGCAATACAAATTAATGATAACCACCCCTTTCTCCTTCACCATGTTTTGCATCTTTCTATCTATTCATCTAATCTCTTATGAATACTTGCACCATCTAATCCATTTTATCATTACCACTATACAGATAAAGTTCCCAATCACCAGACTACTCTTCTAACATTATCCTCTGAAGTTCTGCAAATGCTTTCTTCCAAAGTTGTTGCCAAATTCAAGGTGTTGAAAACACTAAAAATGTTTATTCAGTCCAGCTACATGACCTATACCTGTGTGAGTGTGTATGTTTTGTCACCACACTCATGGTATGATTTGGCAGTGCAGCAGTGGAGTGCTATGGCATTTAAAAATCTATGAATGTTTTCTTTTCAAATCCAGCATGAATTGGCAGTGAAGCACCATTGCATCTAAAAAAAGTGTAATTGTGTGTGTGTGTGTGTGTGTGTGTGTGTGTGTGTGTGTATTCACCTAGTTGTGAATACACCTAGTTGTAATTTTACAGGGCCTGGGTATCATACTCGTGTGGCCCCGTCTCCATATCTACACACAACCAATTTCCTTTAAAACTATGCACACTCCTCGCTGACACCACCTCCTCACTCAAACTATTCCACACCTCCACACATCTCTGTGGGAAACTATATTTCTTCACATCCTTCAAGCATATTCCCTTGGCTATCTTTTTACTATGCGATCTCGTAGTTCTATTTAAATTTTCCTCTCTCAACATCATTTGCTCATTATCCACTTCATCCAGACCGTTCAACAGTTTATAAACCTGTATTAAATCCCCTCTTTCTCTTCTTTGTTCCAAGGCAAGCAAATTAATTTCTTTTAATCTCTCCTCATAGGTCATTTCTGTCAATTCCGGAACCATTTTTGTTGCCATTCTCTGCAATCTCTCCAACTTCCTTATATGCTTCTTTTTATAAGAGGACCAAACCAGCCCAGCATATTCCAATCTTAGTCTAATTACCGTACTAATTAATTTCTTCATCATATCTTTATCCATATAATGAAAGGCTAATCCAATATTTCTAGTCAAATTGTATGTTTCTCCAAACATCTTGTCAATATGAGCCTCAAACTGCCCATGGTCTTGTATTATCACTCCCAAATCCTTTTCCTTTTCCACCTTTGTGTGTGTGTGTGTGTGTGTGTGTGTATTTACCTAATTGTATTTACCTAATTGTAACATACGGGAAAAGAGCTATGCTCGTGTTGTCCCGTCTCCATATCTATTAATGTCCAGCTTTTTCTTAAAATCATGAATATTCCTTGCGTTGACCACTTCCACGTCTAAACTATTCCATGCTTCCACCCTTCTATGAGGAAGCTATATTTTTCACATCTCTCCTATAAGTGGCCATTTTAGTTTTTCCCATGCCCTCTCGACATTCTTCCATTCCACATACACAGATCTTCCCTATCCATTTTTCCATGCCAATCATCACTCTGTATATTGCTATCAGGTCTCCCCTTTCTCTTCTGTTTTCCAGGGTTGGAAGTTGCATTCTTTTCAGTCTGTCTTCATAAGTCAAATCTCTTAAGTCAGGCACCATTTTGTTGCAGCCCTCTGTACTTTCTCTAGTTTCCTTATGTGTTTCTTTAAGTTCGAGCCCACTGTATTGTTGCATATTCAAGCCTCGGTCTTATCATTGCAGTAATTATTTTCTTCATCATTTCTTCATCTAGATATCTGAACGCCACTCTTATGTTCCTCAATAAGTTCAATACTTCTCCAATTATTTTGTTTATATGTCTCTCTGGCGATAGGTCATTGGTAATTGTCACCCCAAGGTCTTTTTCTTCATGACTGGTTTTATGTCTTCATTTCCTATCTTGTACATACTCCTGATTCTTCTTTCACTCTTGCCAAACTCTATTTTCTTGCATTTTGTCGTGTTGAACTCCATTTGCCATGTACAGCTCCATTTCCATATTCTGTCCAAGTCTTCCTGGAGTAGTTCGCAATCTTTGTCACATCTCACTTTTCTTAACAATTTTGCATCGTCTGCAAATAGGCTCACATAACTGGACACCCCATCCACCATGTCATTTATGTAGACTGCGAACATTACTGGTGCCAACACTGATCCCTGTGGAACTCCACTCTCCACCAATCCCCATTCTGATGGTCTGTCCTTAATTATTGTTCTCATTTCTCTTCCTACCAAAAGTCTTCCATCCATTTTAGTAAACTGCCATGCACTCCTCCTACCATTTCAAGTTTCCAGATCAGTCTCTGGTGTGGTACCTTATCAAAGGCCTTTTTTAAATCCAGATATATTCCATCAGCCCAACCATCTCTTTCCTGTATTACATCTATCACCCTCGAATAGTAACATATCAGGTTTGTCGTGCATGAACGCCCTTTCCTAAAACCAAATTGACACTCACAAAGTATGTCATTTTCTCCAAGAAGTCTGTCCATCTATTCTTCACCACCCTCTCACACATCTTAGCTACCACACTTGTAAGTGACACTGGTCTATAGTTCAATGGGTCTCTCTTGTTACCTGATTTATAGATTGGGACAATGTTAGCTCTTTTCCAGTCTTGGGGCACTACACCTTCCCTTAATGAGGCATCAATTACTTCACAAACTTTTTCTGCCAATTGCTCCCTGCATTCTCTTAAAATCCATCCTGATACCCCATCAGGTCCCACAGCTTTTCTCACTTCTAAACTCCCCATCATGTTCTTGATCTCCTCCACAGTTACTTGAAACTCCTTCATAATCCCTTTCTGTTCCATTACCAGTGGTTTGTCAAAAGCAGTCTCCTTTGTGAATACCTTCCGAAAGCATCCATTCATAGCCTCTGCCATTTCCTGGGATCTTCACTGCATACTCCATTT
>NC_059301.1:21489753-21547253 GCF_017591435.1 Portunus trituberculatus | reverse complement strand
TACTGTTGGGGGCTGTTGGTGGGTGAGACAAGACACTTCAGTTACTGGCAACAGCTCATTATATCCTTCAAATATTCCTACCTTGAACCAGTAAATGAATCTTCCACTTCAACATGAAACTAAGTTCTTGCTCTTGTCTTTACTCATCAAAATTTGTTGGGTTTACTTGTTAGAACACATCATCCTATATCTATGGTTTGTAAATGTATCTAAGACAATAAAAAATATATAAATAAATAAATAAATAAATAGAGTAAGTGAACTAATTAATTAATCTAAAAGAAAAAAGAAAAAAATTATAAAATAAAAATCCTCTAGTCATGAAAGCCTGTTTCATGTCACACATCAACTACATAAAGAAAAATAGAACAGAAGATCAGTGGCAAAATGAAAAACATCCCTGTAAACAGAATGGTGAAACAAGTTCTTTCATAAAACAGTAAAAATATGAGAAAAGTACTTACGACATTTACTCACACTTAGAATTATATTAATTGAATAAGACAGAAAATTAATATAACTTCCCACTACTGTAGTTTGACATTACTTTGACAAATATGGTGGTGGTATTAAGGAAGTCCCTTAAAAACAATGTTTGTTTTTTTAATACTGAGGGCCTTTATCATTTAAAGCATGATTTTGATAGAAATAGAATACATGATGTAAAACTATACAGGAAATATGAGATGAAAAATCACATGGAAAGAAGAAGGAAAAAGAAGTCTAGTGTGATGGAGACAAGTGGCCACAAATGCAAGGATGGTGGAGGAGTTTGGAGGAAAGCTACATAGATGTAATTTTGAATTTTTTTTTTATCAGTACACAGGCTGATTTTCAATGTACATATACTTATTCTCTTCTATTTTTGTATTAATTTATGTGTAGAATTATTATTATTATTTGAAGAGAGCAACTGTCAGCTTTTTTTTTTTTTTTTGAGCAGAAATTCTTCCACCACTTCCAGCACCTAACACTGAAATTTCTTTCCCTATGCTTCTATATGACTTGCATGCTGATTATGCACACTTGTTTTTCCTTTTTTTGACAATTACACTAGGTATTACGATCACACATGCACTTTCCATATATACTCATAAATAGCCATTATTGGTGTTGACATTAATTATTGATATCTTGGAGTATATAAGGTATGTGAGTGTACATTGTATGGAGGGACAGAAGGAAGTGTTGTGGCAGGAAATCTTTGTATGTGGTATTTACTACCAAAGATCTTACAAGCTGTTTGTGTTAGATTCCCCATCAGGGATATAGCATTGCAAGAGTACTTATTTGTCATACACAACAAATAAATGTACGAGATGGTATATTGAGAAAAATAGAAAAATTTACCATCATATGAGAGAGAGAGAGAGAGAGAGAGAGAGAGAGAGAGAGAGAGAGAGAGAGAGAGAGAGAGAGAGAGAGAGAGAGAGAGAGAGAGAGCAAACGCAGAACAAACACACCCAGTACAGCAGAGAGAAAACACATCCAGTACACTTTTTTCTTAATGAAGGGACATAATGATGTAGTATACATAGGTTGACATCTCTGTGAGAAGTTATTGGTGAGAATACAGCAGAATTTTACATCATATAGAACTACTGAAGATTCTTTTTAATGTAAGCATAGGGAGACAGTCTGACAGACACAGGCAGGCATAATCAGAGCTGATAGCTTTTTTTATGCAGACATTATCTTCAGTACAAGAAGTGAAGAAACTGCATACAAGTTTAGAACAGTGCATATGACACAAGTGAATATTTAACAATAAATATTGCAGGTGTGCTAATAGAAATAGTCCTCAGTCCTTATTTGTTTGTAAAGTCTCGTGCAAAGCAATGAAGATGAATGTCAAGTGTACTAAGTCGAACATAAAGATCGTAGAAAATAAACATTATCACCTATAACAAATTAATATATAAGTAAGTAAAATGAAAAAGAAAATTACGATTTAAAGGAACTTTGAGCCCAGTTGCCTTCAGATAAAGTAATCCTGAGACACAATACTTTACTTTCTGCTATACACATGCATACAGTCTTCAGGCAATACTTTCCTTCCCTCTATATTCCAAGGGGTAAATAAATGGCCTTTCAAAAAACTAATCTTATTAATCCCAGTCTACTTGATAACTAAATCACTCCTGTACACAACATACTATACTATAAGCTATTAAGTTTGTTTTAAATCAACATCCAAGTTGTAATATAACATCAAGAATCACATGTCATTTTTCTTAAAAAAACAAATCTGATACCTACTTTCCTCTCCAAAAAATTAATGTATGCAAGTTAGCCTTTCTTATCCTTTCTGTAATATACTCACCTTAATACTTTCTATGAGAGAGAGAGAGAGAGAGAGAGAGAGAGAGAGAGAGAGAGAGAGAGAGAGAGAGAGAGAGAGAGAGAGAGAGAGAGAGAGAGAGAGAGAGAGAGAGAGAGAGAGAGAAGTAAATCCAGAAACAGAACATGAAACTTTTTCCCTTTAAACCAAACTTATAAAAATAAAATCTAAAGTGTTGTCACACTGCTCTATAGGTGAAGGATAAAGGGACAGGGTAAAAACCTGAAGGTCATTACTAAAAAGATGCAAAACATTACATTAAGCAATGGAAGGCCATATTAAAGAACAAGAGAAAATAATATTTCAAAACTGTAGCAAAGAATAAATTTTCTACAAAGCCTCACTAACAAACAACATAATGGAAGTTACTCAAAAGTAGATAACAATGAAAGAATTCCCTGCAAGACTGAAATCCTACATTACTTACTTGAAAACCCCCAGAAAATGTGCACTATAATCATGACAATGAGCAAGAGGAGGAGGGTTTGTCCACACAGCAAACAATAATGCCATACCATTCTCTACTCATGTTGCCTGTCACAAGGGGATCTTAACATGTGTCAAAAAGCCTCCATTAATTAAGTAGTACAGTGATGAACAATACTATAAAACATTGGAGGGTCCTACAAACATTGTACGAGTAATTCATAAACCATAATCACCACCAACTTAGTAAATAACAAACCAATCTCAGAAAAACTCAAACCTAATTAAAAACTAATCCTCCTCTTAAAAATATTGGAAGTATTGAAAATGAGTGAATCACATGCACTGTTTTTTAAAACAAAATTTCACCACTTTCCACATCTGGGAGAAAATAAGTACTATGCTAGCTATTCAAACAGCAGTTGAGAAAGCAGCACTTTCAGGAAGCAACTAAGAATGCTCTCCATGGATGTCCAGCACAATATACAACAATATTTTGACAAAACATATATACTACAATGGCTACATAATTCTCTGTAACATCTAAAGTTGCCATATAAGGCTATGAAACTGCTAAACAATCTTCTCCATTAAGACAATCTTTACGCTAAAGCAATGAAATGTTGCCAGAGTCAATTGCCACCACAATTGCAGACACAGTTCCACCTGAGAATGTCATCCTTCCAAAGACATACATACAATGCTAATGATTCAGCTGAGACTATCATCCTCAACTGAATCACTGAGGATTATGATAACTTGGTGCATATCAAATATAATAATTCTTATTAAGAAGTGTGAAAAATAGAAGTAGAAAGATTTGCTGCTTTCAAAGAGAAAGAAGCTGAACATTAAAATAGAGAGAATTATGATCACACATAGGAAAAGTTGACATGCTTACATGCATTGGCATTACTCATGTACAGTAATGATGCATTAAAATAAAAAAATAAAAAAATAAATAAAAAAAAACATTTTACAAGGTATTGTAGACTATTAAGAAGAAATACCACTACTGAAACTACTTACCACTTACACTGTATATCAACATAAAGCTTCACCTATAGTAATGCTATTGTAATCAAGGAAATAAAACTGAGATTTATCACAGGCCAGAGACTCATTGCACACTACATAATATGAAGATTATCAGAATCAACCATCTCTTATACTTTGAATTCTTAATAAGGATCGCTTGTTTTGCTTGCTTCTTCTCAGAGAGAGAGAGAGAGAGAGAGAGAGAGAGAGAGAGAGAGAGAGAGAGAGAGAGAGAGAGAGAGAGAGAGAGAATACATACATGTAAAAAAAATATATTTAAACAATAAGAAGCACAATTCCTCAAGTATTAGCTGCAGTTGTGACCCACCACTTAAATTTGCCATTTAACAGTGCACAACTACAAATAGAAAACCTACATGCTTTTGTCTAGCTCCACATGGTAAGGGGAGGCTCATATAATACTGTGATCACATGATGACAACACTGCCTTAATACTTTAAGACCACAAGAGGCTGTAAGGTTAAACTTTTGATCTTGAATTTACTTGCCTGTGCATTTCTTTCCAGTGGAGTATAAAGCTCTAATATAATATTTATCACTAAGAAGACAAAAATGTTCAGGGATGCAAGCAAGATGAAGAGAGACTGTATTGTCATCCTGGGGGAATCTTCTCATATTTGAATCTTTTCATACATGGAGTCAAGAATGGATGAGTATGGAAGTCTTGTAGAATATATATATATATATATATATATATATATATATATATATATATATATATATATATATATATATATATATATATATATAACACTTATAGCATTTATCATGATTTAATAATTTTTTTTTAATTCTCATAGGCTGACAATATTTCCCACAAGCTCTCCTTTTAAGTTGGGCTTTTCAACTCTGGCATCATCTTGATTGCTATTGGCTGGATTCTCTCTAGTTTATTCAAATGTTTGCCATGGTTATGGGATCAAAAGATTCAACAAAGTCTACTTTTCACTGATATTTATGTTACTAAATTTTGGTTTTAAAATTAAAATAATTTTTTTCTGCCAATAAATTAATATACATATATATATATATATATATATATATATATTTATATATAATTATATATATATATATATTTATTATATATATATATATATATATATATATATATATATATATATATATATATATATATATATATATATATATATATATATATATATATATATATATATATGCTGTTGGATGTAGAGAAACCTACTATCAACATCCAACAGCAACCACAAGTTTCTCTGCCCTCCAAATGGCCACCCCTTAGCCCCAGCCAAGTTGCAAGCTCATAGCCTCTCACAGCCCCACACACCTACTGTGTCTGCCACTAGCAGTCTTAAGAGGCTCTACCTGCCCAGTCTCCTCACTCTTCTCCTGAAGATGGTCCAGACAGGACCGAAAGATGCCTCGAGAGCAATATGGAATTTGGCGCACTCCTCCAAAATCTACAACTAGACAAACGCACCCTTGTGCGAAAAATACAAAAGCTCCTTTCAAAAAAAGAATAATGGTCAAGTTGCTATAGACTTCAACAACACATCCATACTCAACAGCCTCCTTCCCCACCACTCCAAAAAAAAAAAAAAAAAAAAAAAAAAAAAAAAAAAAAAAAAAATAATAATAAATAAATAAATAAATAAATAAATAAATAAATAAATAAATAAATAAATATATATATATATATATATATATATATATATATATATATATATATATATATATATATATATTCCATATATTTGATTTGGAACTCCATATCCAAAAGAGAAATAGATGGTAGTTACTTAGTCTCAAATTCCTTACATACGACTTGGGTGAATGCACACACACAATGATATGATAGACTTCATAAAAAAATTGGACTTACATTTGTTTTGATGCATTAGTTAGTAAATTACTTCAAGATTATATATATATATATATATATATATATATATATATATATATATATATATATATATATATATATATATATATATATATATATATATATATATATATATATATATATATATATATATGCAGGCAACCCCTATTTAACAAAGGTTCACACAACAAAATTTCGCTACAGCGAAGTTTCATTTTACTACCATCTGCTCGTTTAACGAACACCAAACTCACTTTAACAAAGTTTTATCCAGGTAATTTTTTCCAAGTTTGAAAGGCCCGCCATATCACGCAAGCCGACAAGCTTTTGAATACACTAGCACCTCTCGTGGACAACACACTCACCACTCATTGCCCCTGTTCAAAACAATAACAGCGTCAGCACCAGCTCGTCTTCCCTTGATCAATTTACCACCAAAACGCCCTGCAATGTCGCCTAGCGTTGCTAAGAAGACCAGGAAGTCTCTTACTCTCAAAGTGAAGCTGGATATCATTCACAGACACGAGAGGCGAGAAAACTAATAGTATTGCTTGCCACCATCTTCACTCTATTGTCTCTACTATTTTCAAGTCAGCAGACTCTATTAAGAAGGCTGGTGAGACCGTATCTTTCTTGCAAGCTAAAAGAACCACCTGAACTCGTGACTACAATGGATAAAATGGAAAGCCTTGTGGAAATGTGGTACATAAGTTTCGTATGTGATACAATGATGTGCCCTTTGATTACATTCCACAGGTTGCCGATTAGTGTCTTTCCTGTTTCACTCTCCCTCCCTTCATAAATTTAAGATCATCAACATTATAAAACATACATACATTAGTGTACATTATAATGACTTAAATTAAACTGCCTAAATGTTTAACTTCATAATTTTTACTTTCATTAAACCTTTCACTGTACTATGATGCACTCTCACTTTGTTTACTCTTAATGGAAGTTCAAGTCAGGGGTTAAACTTGTTATAATGGGTTCACTTAACGAAGTTTCGCTTAACGAAGGTTTTTTGGGGGAAGCGGGGTTTGCCTGTGTATATATATATATATATATATATATATATATATATATATATATATATATATATATATTACTTATGTAATCTTGAAGTAATTTACTAACATATGCATCAAAATAGATGCAAGTCCAATTTTTTATGAAGTCTATCATATCTTTGTGTGTGTGCATTCACCCAAGTCCTATGTAAGTAACTTCAATCTATTTCTCTTTTGGATATGGAGTTCCAAACCAAATTTAGTTAAGTTCTTTTCATTGCAGAATATTTCCAAATCAAACTTCTCACTTTCCATTTCATATTCTTTGTAAATTTTATCTTTCAAATTTACAAAAACTTATCTTGCACTTTCCACTATAAAGCCTTCTCTTTAGTCCCTTTAATCATTTAGTCATGACCATATCCTTCTCTTCTATTATACAATGTGAAAACACAAGTTAATCTCTCTCTCTCTCTCTCTCTCTCTCTTGAAATATAACAAATGAATAAATAAATGAAGAAAGTTAACTGGCACCACTTTTGTGTAATTAGTGAGTTTTGGTAGATAAAAGAAATGAAGCAGCAGTCATTAAGATTGAACTGCAAAGTTATGGAAACTACTATTTAGAAGGGAAAAAAAAAAAAAAAAAAAAAAATAATAAATAAATAAAAAATAAATAAATAAAATAATAAATATATAAAGACACACATTAATATCTTCATGCACAATGTCCAAGATGTAAATGAAGATCTTGCCTATTCAATGATTTCTCTTTATTCCAATGTAAGTGAGTAATGGTACTGGGAGAACAATTGTATGGAATAAGTAGCTCTTTGCTCATCAATTTAAAAAAAACTGTTCTTGAAAATAATGACCAATAGAGTAAATAACTTAATCATATACATATGTTTTTCTTACCCTACATACATTTCTTTATGTAATGCATCTTGTAAGTAAAGAAAATGAAGAATGAATTAACCATGAAGAAGATCTAAGGAATTGATGAATAGATGAATGATCAAGAAAAAATTAGCAGTTCAATGATGGTTGGAAAACAGGAAGTTAGGAAAGAACAGTGTCCTATAGTTTTGCATCATGTAGAAAGGAATAAAGAACACACATCATTATCAATATGTAACAATATAGGTGGTGAGAAGAACCAGTCAATGTTTCACCACCACAATGTCACTTAGGTTTGGGCTAAATCCTAGCAGGCACAATAATAGCAACAAACACCAATAGTAATGGAAACAACAGATAAAACATACTTGGACTCTGCTGCCTTCTGACACTCAAGGGCATGTTTCTCCATCAGTGGGGGCATTGCTGCTTCCACCGCTTCCCTCAGCCTGCATAATTATCATCTCATAAATATTCACTCCCTCAGTGCAGTTATGCATAACATTTGAAAAAAATACATAATCTTTAGTGTTTATTTTGATGTCACATCCTGAAAACTGTTATGAACCTAATCAGTCTCTGTTCTCTGTAATGTTTCTTATCACTACTGTACAATAATCCTCTTGAATAGTCATTATTCCAAATACCTGCTCTCAATCTTGCCAATATCTTTTATTACAGTGAATAATAACATTATTCACAAATAATACAAAACTTCCATTTATTCCTGATTTTATATGACCTGAAAGTCAAGAACAAAATGTCACTATGCATTGCAAGAACAAACAGCTGTCCTTTTCTTTAAATCAGAGTCAAGAATGAGTTAATTGTTTGTTTCAAAGCCTTTCCTTCTAGTTCCCAATCTCAAAGGTAATTCCCTTCTTAATTTAGTTAAATTTCAGGTTCTTGCTAATAGACAGAAAAAAATCAGCTTACTTTTTGAGTGGTTCCTGAAGCCTTGTTTCTTGCCTCTCTGTCAGAAGGTTTTTGGCACGCTTTACAAGGGTCTGGGTGCCACAGGGAAGGTGTTGGGACAGATGGTTATAAATCTGGGTCTTCTTCCTCCCTCCAAGCTTATTTAGTTTCATTTCGATGCTGTTAATATGAATATAGAATCATTGCTCAGTTAAGATGTGAAAAATCATCATTGTATATGGATTGATGTCCACCATAAATATCTTCCTCTCAAGCACTCTTCCTTCTCAAAACCACCATCCTACTTTTCTTACTCTCAATTTCTGCCACCAAGAAACAATATTATACTTTTGATGATTCTTTTCACTTTCTACATTTAGTGTACATTGCATTACACACACACACACACACACACACACACAGACAGACAGACAGACAGACAGAAAGACAGACAGACAGACACAACACACACACACACACACACACACACACACAGACAGACAGACAGACAGACACAAACACACACACACACACACAGACATGCCCGGTAGCTCAGTGGTTAGAGCGCTGGCTTCACAAGCCAAAGGACCGTGGTTCGATTCCCCGGCCGGTTGGAGATATTTGGGTGTGTCTACTTTCACGTGTAGCCCCTGTTCACCTAGCTGTGAGTAGGTGCGGGATGTAAATCGAGGAGTTGTGACCTTGTTGTCCCGGTGTGTGGTGTGTGCCTGGTCTCAGGCCTATCCGAAGATCGGAAATAATGAGCTCTGAGCTTGTTCCGTAGGGTAACGTCTGGCTGTCTCGTCAGAGACTGCAGCAGATCAAACAGTGAAACAGTGAAACAAGTGAAACACACACACACACACACACATATATATATATACTTTATTGAAGTCAACAGCAGACTTTGCACTGTTCTCTTTCAAAATAGTTTTTATCTATTTTTAGCAGCAATGTGTAGTCTTCCTGCTGTAAGTGCTGCAGGTCCATCTCTCTAAATGTCTGTTGGCCTAGTTGGCCATCTTTAGGAGAGGTGGATAAAATGGAAAGCCTTGTGGAAATGTGGTACACAGGTTTTGTATGCGGTACAATGATGCACCCTTTGTTTACATTCCACAGGTTGCCAGCTAGCGTACTTCCGCTCCACTCTCCCTCCCTTCATAAATTTAAGATCATCAACATTAAAAATTTACATACATACATTAGTGTACATTATAATGACTTAGTCTTAAATTAAACTGCTTAAATGTTTAACTTCATAATTTTTACTTTCATTAAACCTTTTACTGTACTATGATGCACTCTCGTTTTGTTTACTCTCAATGAAAGTTCAAGTCAAGGGTTAAACTTGTTATAATTGGTTCGCTTAAGGAAAATTCGCTTAATGAAGGGTTTTTTAGGAACGTTACGTAACCCCTTTGTTAAGCGGGGTTCTATATATATATATATATATATATATATATATATATATACAGTGAATTTCTTTAGATATGAGCTACAATTTCGTAAATTTTCATGTTGAGATACAAGCAAAATTTCGAGATATGGGTCTTGGGGATGTTGCCGCTGTAGTCGGTGTCTCAAGACATTGGTACAGCCTCACCTAAGATGGTATCTATGTGTTTCCCATGGATCTCATGCACTGTGATTGTTCTTTCATAATTTTCAAATTATCTACCGATTTTTTTTTTTTTTTTCTTTTTTTTTTCTAAAGGAAGTGCAGTTTTAATTTATGTTTAATGTTTATGTATGAATGGTGTCTGCATCCTTTCCTCCTTCCCTCCTCCTCCTCCACCATTTACCACCACTAGCCAAAAACGTCTGAGTCTAAGGTAAGAACACTAAATAAACTTATGCTGTTATTTCATATATTTAAATGCATTAATAAAGTATGCATATGTACGTAACTGAAAAGGTAAAACAAATTTATCCTATCTCCCCCAACCTTCTCCTGCTGGATGCTTATGGAGGGGGGAGAAACAAACCTCTACCACTAATGCAGTGCCCCTCTCTCTCTCTCTCTCCCTACTTAAAACTTAATCTATTCAATGTATAATGTTTACAGGATTGTCAATGAGCTCTTCTGTGATTATTAGAGCACCCAGTCTTCTGTGTGTGGCTATATTTGTATACTCCAGCAGATCGACAGTCCCAAACAAGGGTTGGGAATGCAGTAGCATCCTGTGGAATGCATCCCCCAAGATAAATATACTTTATAAGAGTACCTAGTTTATCTATTTATATTATTTTTTGTTATGTTTTATCATGTTTCTGTACAATAATTATAATAAATACCATTTTCTTAAAAAAAAAAAGTGCTCATTTCGGGGAGGCTGGAACGGATTAATGGCATTTCACTGCATTTCTATGCGAAAAATTGTTTTGAGATATGAGGTTTTTGAGATACAGGCTAAGTCACGGAACAAATTAAACTCGTATATCAAGGTACCACTGTATATATATATATATATATATATATATATATATATATATATATATATATATATATATATATATATATATATATATATATATATATATATATATATATATATATATATATATATATATATATATATATATATACTTTAGAGAGTAGAGAATACAAAATTATTCTGAAAATCTCTCATCCGCTACCCTTACCTCTTGCATTCAACTCCCAACACTGCTAAGCTCTCCTTTCTTCTAACAACTCTATCCATAAACAAAAAGAAAAGACATGGTAACATTATGCATCCTTGTTACACCCTCAACCTCTTTTGAAACTTTAGTGCACCTCACACTTCCATTATTTCTAAATCTAAGCTTTGACAGCTGTGTAAAATGTTATCCTTTTCAAAACTTTCCCCTAATTCAATGAAGTCTGCACACATTCTGAATTGCTTCTTACTGGGAAGCAGTGGTGTAGTGGATAAGGTGATGAGTGTAGGATCGGGCAGACGTCCACGCGTAGATTGGAATCCCACCACATACCTACAGCCTTAGAAACTTAGCTATTTGTTGAGTGGTTTAAAGTTACTTACATGTCACCATGATATCCAGGTTCTAGGTGGTCACACAAACTATGCGCTTGGGCTTTAATATGGGTACCACTATAAATAAAAATTGCCTGTGTCACTAAAGGGTGTAAGCTGAACAGTGCTTCCTGTACTCTTCAAGTAAACCTAAAGGTGCTATTAAAAAAAAAAAAAAAAAAAAAAAACTTTGTTAAGTGGCTTACCTTAATAATAATTTGTTGACAGAGTCAGTAAAGAACTTTTGACTCGATCCTTTACAGGTGTGTCCTTCTTCTTTTAGTCGGCTGATTACCTGCAAATTTATTACATTTCAAATAATAGACAGTTCAAGTACTTTTGACAAAGGGAAAATAAGATGGTTCATTTGAAACAGCAATATACAACACTTAAACAAAAAGGAGGAGGTAAAGGATATACTAACTATAAGAAAACTGTTTTTTACAGAAAAATATCACCTTTTAAATGTATTCTATTCCACAGATCTCTTCTACATCAAGATATTACAAAAAAAAAAAAAAAAAAAAAAAAAAAAAAAAAAGCATATTTGCATATTTTCATCAGCCTGAACTATATTCCACAAACAGGAAATCTAAAATATACAAATCAATAAAAGTATAAACAAATAAATAAAAAAATAAATAAAGGAATAAACAAACAAATAAATAAAGCTGATAATGAAAAACAATGACCGGAAGATACAAATGAAAATTAGGTGTAAAATGAAAGACCACAGATAAGGATCTATAAAGCTAAATAAGGTAACATAATGAGATCCCTGAGGTAAACAGATTCATGCTTAGAAGAACTTGTTATATGGTATATATTATTTTGCAATTCAAAACTATGAAACATGATTATAAACACACCCAAAGACAATTAATTTATCTAATTATATATTGTCTTTAACCCCTTCCCGGCAACAGGGATGATGAACGAACTACCAAGTAAAAAAATTGTCTATATATAGACGCTATCAACTTTCATCCATACGTCTATAATAGTTTCCCCGCAAATGGGTGCTCCTGATTGACATCTATATATAGACTCGCCACAAAACTGAACAAACAATTGAATCTATATATAGACTCTGCCGCAAAACTGAGCAAGTGACATCTATATATAGACTATGCTGCAAAACTGAACAGACAATTGAATCTCTATGTAAGTGTTGTTTGTGTTCGATTGGTGATAATATTTGTTAATATGCTTGTATGAATGTTTTAGTTACTCACATCCAGTACTTGTGACATGGATGTAATTTACTTCCACTTTTCTTTTTATTTTTCATATACATACTTGTTTTGTACCTATTCATTTTTAGGCTATGTTGCTGGCGTGTGGTATAGTTTGACATGATAGGATAATGATAAAAAAAAAAAAAAAGTGTAAACAATGCAAAAACTTCCAGTATTAGTTTATGTCTGTAGCACATATCCACCATCAACAAACCACAAGCGTCACGTGACCGGCCTTGTGAGGTCATTTTGACCAGTGATTGGGTAGTTGAGATGCAAAATGATCTATTTTATAAATTTTGTTATTTGCAAAGAATCGTCTATATATAGACGACGCTATAACTTAAGTGCAGTAAAATAAGAACAAGTGTCTATATATAGACGATCCGACAAAAAGTCAGAAATATCTATATATAGATCCTCCGCTGGGAAGGGGTTAACATGCTTGAAGGTTGTCACACCAGCAGCCATCTAAAACACAGTTCTTGTCTTTTCTAAGCATGGCACAAAAGACACCAACACAGCACCCACCTGAGTGAGGTCTATTGGCAGGTTGTCAGGCAAAGGGATATTGTCCTCCGTGTCTGAAGCAGGTTGAGCATCACTTGAAACACTAGGAGCATCTGCTTCCTCTCCTCCTTCTTCCTCTTCCTCTTCATTGACCTCCTCATTCTCCTGGTCTCTTTGGGGTTCCTCCTCTTGTTGGCCTCCTTCTTCATCTGAGTCACTACCACTCGAGGAGGAACCTGAGAGGAAATTTTTTTAGCATTGTCAAAGAATTTCATAATATCAGTGTTGCTTTTCTAGTAAGAAAGAATATAAACCAAATTCTTAAAATTCCTTTCAATACACTGAAAGGCAAGCTCTCAACATCATACTTGCTAACTGGGTGCGTTATGTACAGCTTATGCAACAAAGTCCAAAAAAACAAACATTATTAACTGTCTTGTGTGTGTGGGGAATGCTAAGTAGTGCATCAACAATTAAGAGGCAAAAATAGTATACTTACTGCCAGAGGAGTCACTGTCAGAAGAGGAGGAGTTAGAACTTGATGACTGAGATTCATCACTCTCTTCTTTCAGTTCTACAGCCTCTTGTCTTGCCTTGTTCACCACTGCTTCTATGCTAGCCTTGATGTTCTCCTCACTGGGAGCCACCTCTCCTGGTAAACACATATACATAATGAATAGCGACAACCTCTTATAATTCAAAAGCTTTTAGCCTCATCTATTGTACTGAGAGAGAGAGAGAGAGAGAGAGAGAGAGAGAGAGAGAGAGAGAGAGAGAGAGAAATTTTTTATCTCATATGTAAAAGGCACACCTTGATGGAGTACATTACCTTTGCTCTCATTGCCATTAAGGGGCTTCTCTGTTTCCTGGTCTGAATCTTTCTTCTCTAGATTCTTAGCATTGAACTGGCCAATCATCTTTTTTCTTCTCCTTAACAACTCACCTTCATCCAACTTGCGCTTTTTGTGGCGTATGAATCCATTCTCACAAAGTTTTCTCTGAAAAACAATTTCAATTTATACAAGATTTATTCACTCCACTACATCTATTATACAGTACTCATGTACACATGCTCTATTATAGTCCTCTGAATTTCTGCCACTTTTGCTGTGTAACTAAACCACTTCAGAATAATGCTTCTGAGCCTTCAACTCTTCTACATTTATAGTTTTCTCTTTACTTGGCATACTTTTATCATTACTTTCACTATCCATTCTTCTTACACCACACTCATTAATCAAGTAGCTCATTTAAACAGTCTGGATTTTTTGCTTTCTTTTCCTAGTCCAATCAGATGTAGGAAACAGACTATCATGGATCTCCAACAGTAAACCAGTTCTACTGTTAAGCTCTGATGCATAGAGGTCCAGGTAAGCAACATGTCTTAAGCAGTAAAGACAGTGAGGCATTTCCTCAAAGGTCTAAGACTAAAAAGATTGAGAAGGTATATAGGTGCTACTGGGAATGTGTATGATGAGTGAGGGATGCTGATATATATATATATATATATATATATATATACACTCATACACACACACGCACACACGCACACACGCACGCACGCACGCACGCACACACACACACACACACACACACACTCAGTTGGAGACTCAACACTCAAACTTAATTAGTTCCAAATGACTGTTTGAGTATTAAAAAGTTTGACTATTGATACCTATAAATCAGGTAATTCATTCTATTCTTAGCAAAAGCTCAAGTTTATAAAAATTTCAATGTATTTTTTTTACAATTTTGATTTGTACATACCGTAAGTGAAGGCTGGAAATGGATAATGTAGAAGAGGAGAGGAGAAAGGTGGGGAGGAGGAGGGAGGTCGCCGGAGGATAAGTCACCATCCATGAAAACATCTTTGTAACTTTTCTGCTGGTGTGATTCCTGTGAATCCACTAATGGAGTACTGTGGCTCACGAACACTTGCACTCTCACCAGATTCCTTATTTTCATCATTAATAAGCCTCTTTGGTACAATCGTAAGTTTCTAAATAAAAAACTACCAAACAAAATGCAGAAGAATGTTGTTTTACTCAAGACTACGGCAGGACTAAGGATGTGCACCGGCATCGGTATACAGGTATTACCAGTAATACAGTATCAGAACGGTACAGTGGCGGCTGTGAAAAGGGAGATGGCAGAGCTTTATATACTACCAAATGTGTGGCAGTTTGATTACCAGATATTTTCACCACTAATAAGCCTTTGCTGTTAATGCAAGTTTATAAATGAAAAACTACTGATAGAATGCAGGAGAATGTTATTCTGATGACCGCGGCAGCAAGTCACAAGTGGCGGAGGGGGAAAGGGGACACCAGGGAGCCTTTGTTAACAACCACGGGTGTGAACATTTGACTATAAGGTATTTTTTAGTATAAAATCAAACTTTTGCGTTCAAGTATTGAAAAGTTTGAGTATTTAGACGTTCGAGTATTAAGTCTCCACTGTATGTATATATATATATATATATATATATATATATATATATATATATATATATATATATATATATATACACATATATATACACTGATAAATAAACATAAATTTTATAAATTTAACAATTCTTTCTTCATAACATCATGAGCAACATTGCATTTTCACTAGCTACTACGTACACTGTCCACTGCATTGAAATATTTGATAAAGAGGAACAATATAAAACACAATAATCTTAACCACAAAAACTAAACTGGTTTCTAATTTGTTAAACCTGAACCAAGACTACATACCTTCTTCATTTGACCTTCCTCATCATCTTCCTCACCCTCTTCTTCCTTATCTTTTTCATCCACTCCTTCCTCATTCTCACCCTCATCATCTGATGATATCTGATTCTGGAAGACACATGCATTACAGGTTACTGAATAACACAAATAAGAAGGTCTCAAGTTGAAGGTAGAAGTGTGTATGACTATAAGAACCCACATGTCTTTATGCTCTATGGAAAAAATAAATAAATAAATAAAAGTAATGGGGAACTTAAAGAACTTGTATTAAGTCATATGTATGAATGAAGTCATGAATGAAGAGGTCAGGAGAATTAATATCATAATAAGAGCTAGCTGAATGAGCACAGCAAGGAATGCTACAGTGGTTAGGACATGGAGAAAATCTCTAAAGAAAATTTACCCAGTGAGAGAGAGAGAGAGAGAGAGAGAGAGAGAGAGAGAGAGAGAGAGAGAGAGAGAGAGAGAGAGAGAGAGAGAGAGAGAGAGAGAGAGAGGACTATGCATTCAATCAAAATACAGTTTGAAGATTGATTATAAATAACAGGGATGAATGGAAGACAGTTGTGTATGCATGAATGGAGATGCAGTCTTGAGATCCTCTACTGAAGGCCTACTCACATATGGTTTCATTAACAAACAAAATTGGGTGTAAAGAAACACATAGTTCTACTAAGATGTAACAGCTTCACTATCAGGCTCAGCTATGGAGTGTTAAGTACACAGTGTAATTGATCTTCTCACAATACAGACAAGTCCTCTCTCCTCTAAAGACTTAGTTGCTGAGATGTGACATAGATACAAAGTTTAAGCAGCAAGGAATGTCAGAGAAATTGCAGCCTAGGTAGCTGATAACAGATAGGGAGATAGGACACTATGAGCATAAATCTAGCCTTGTGTTACAAATAGCCAAATACAGGAATATAATATGTATGAATATTATCCATATAAATGTTAAATGTGAACATACCGGTCTTCTTTTTCGCACATCACTTTCACTAGATGCAGTTTCTTCTTCACTACTAATATCTGGAACAGTTTCAAAATCCAATTCACCTGAGTTAATATAAAACCCTCTATGTTTGGTTTCCAAATGTGTAGGCACCACTTCATCAAACTGGAAAAAAAAAAAAAAAAAAAATCAGTAAAGGTCTCAGTAATGCAGAAGAATTTAATATTTTCAGAACAGTTATGTCTTAAGAAATTCCCCGCCAAAGAAACATACTGCATCAGAATTGTCGATGAATGGGTCAGTCTCATCATAGCCTTCTCCCAAAGTTGAAAAATCATTTTCTTTTCTCCTTTTCTTTTTTCTGTTTGGTGTGGCAGTACCCTGCAAGCAATCAGTAAATATTACAGACTTAGATCACTATATCAAGAACAAGAATATTTTCTAAAAAACAAGGACATAATTATAGTTTGAAGCTTTTCACAACTTGGTGCTCTTTTATGATAGCTTTTGGAACTCTATTTATGGCTACTTTATGACTAATGTATACAATTGTATGTGAAACATCATGAATCTCCTCTGCAATGCAAAACACAGAACAAGAAAAGCATTTCAAATTATATGCAAAAGGATAAATAAATTTCTGAAAAAAAAAAAAAAAATGCATTAGAAATTCCACCAAGGTTTGTAATGATCATGCAATTTTCTATTGAGAGCAGACAAGCTTTTCTGAGTGTCTCATCAACTAAAAAAAAAAATAATAATAAAATAAAAAAATAATAAGTTCCATTGAAAATATTTGATTTTATGACTGGTGGCAGAAAGTGACTTAACTTTTGGATCTTATCTTTAATGTCACTCATACTGTATCACATCCCTTGAGGCCACAAAATAGTCCTTCCATTGCTGGAAACATTTCTGAAGGTCCTGTTCTAGGATGCATATTAGGTGTGGCAATCTGTTTTGTACAAGATCTCACTTCTCAAATCAGAACCCTTATGGTGGCAGTATCACCTCTGGGGTCAGCCAAATAGCACATGGAGTCATGCTTGGAGAGTGTTGAGTCTGGTAAACCTGAGGAATTTGGTACTTGGCTTAGGAATCTTAGATCAGGTGTAAAGAATGCAGTTTGATGCAAGAGATCAGACATGTTGGAGTCAGTTAACAGGTAGATACCTCAAAGCAATGCCATGCCCCATTATTCACACAAGATCAAGAATTCTTGACCAAGCTCACCAAAATCCTCAAGTTAGTCTGACTACTTCTTCTCCAGCTATGACATATCTGACTCTTTCCAAAAGTAAACATGCCACAGAAAGGGTATATACTGATCTGAGGCTGCTACTCACATATTTTGTTTCAAACTTTTTTGCCAAGGCCTTCAGTGCAGCATCCTCATCAGTGCAGAAAGGATCGGAGGGGTCCAGCGACGGTCCATTTATCACATCACCCAAATTCTTCTTTCCTAATCTCTCATGCTATTAAGATAAAAAAAAAAAAAAAAAAAAAGAGAGAGAGAGAGAGAGAGAGAGAGAGAGAGAGAGAGAGAGAGAGAGAGAGAGAGAGAGAGGAGGAGGAAAAATCAAGAGTTAATCAACTAGAAACACTGTTTCATATGCACCTCACATATATATGGCTAACATAAATAGTAAAAGAACCTGGCATTATGCTAATAAGATTTTCACTTGGTCACATGATAAACCAAATCAGTTCCTAACCATAGAGTTTCCCTATGCAAAACTAATCAGCAATTGTAATTGACATGTTTCATGATGTGTCTACTAACATTGTACTCCAGCTTTATGTGATTTGAAGAAGTAACTCAGCTAATCTCAATAATTACCTCATAATGTAGATATAATGAGATAAATATTTCACATGCCAAACTGCTAAGTAGCTATTCTAAAATAAAATACAAAATAGAATATTCTAAGTGCATTTATGTGAAGAGAGAGAGAGAGAGAGAGAGAGAGAGAACTGGTGATTTTTAGGTGATGAGTAAATGATGATACTCTACTCTGAATATAATTTGTTTGTTGATAAAAAGAAAGTCCTAATGGCAGAATATGATATGAGAGACCTATAAAAAATTGGAAATGTTTGACATTGTGTGCAAAATGCTAAATCAGATAGAAAATGTAAACCAAGGTAAGCTTAATAGTAATTGAAAGTAGATAAAGGGTGAATGATTCTAAAAAAAAAAAAAAAATCAATGGAGAAAAATAAAGGTAGAGCATGAATCCAAATATCTCAGTTTAAAGGAATATATATTTGCCACAGTAGTTGCATAATTATGCAGAACAAACCAGTACGGGATTAATGAAAATGGCCAAATACATTAATTGTTTGATGTGAAGAATCGATGAAAATAATGAGTGCGCAAAACGCATTTGTTGTATGTAATGGAGATGAAAGATGAAATGCGGAGTAACTGAATGGATAAGAGGGGAGGGGACTGACCAGTGGCTGTGAAAAGAAAGCTTGACCAATAGGTTGACGGATCTGTTGGCTTACGTAAAGCAACACAACTCAAGTCCCGAAATACGTTCATGACCACAATACACGCATTTTAATAAAGTTTCTGATAAGAATGTGTATTTGGAATCATAAATATGCATAATGAAAGGGTCTTCCTTGGCAATGGCCAGTCCTAATAATGGAAACAACTACAGTTGAGTTACTCCATCACTGAACTAAGAAATGAGTTACAGCAAATTCTTGAAGAATGAGATACGTGGTCAATATGCATATTCAGTAATAATTAACACTGTCCAGGAGAGAGAGAAAAAAATTATTCATAGTATGAATGTAATCACGAACACAAGTTTGACAAATAAAAGCCGAGTCAGTCAGAGACCATAAGGGACGACAAAGCAGAACGTGAATGAAGTGTAGCACACACACACACACACACACACACACACAAAAAAAAAAAAAAAGTGAAAATAGGAACAAGGCGGATACTCCGCTCAAGAAGATAAAGGGTTGGGAAGGGAGAGGGTGGCGTTTTATTTCCTGCAGCTGACCAGCAATGGTGTTTAAATGGTGCTAGAATATCTTCCCTGATGGTTACTTCCACTACTAACGTGTTTTCACCAAAAAGAAATAAAATTTTGTCAGTCAGAAAAATTTTAATGAGACGACACATACACACAGGCAGAACTTCGTAATATTTCATGGTGCGTCGTAACAACGAATATATATGGCAAATCTATAATGAAGTTTATGGTAAGACTATGATAATATTACACAATCATACATACAAATATTTACAATAAAAAGGTTAATTAAGTCAGTATACAATGGTATAATTATATAAAATGGTACAATGGTTGGTGAAGACGTGTGTTTTGTTCCAACTATTGTAAAGATGCAATATGGTATTTATGGATCCATACTGTTTCATCGGGCCACTACGTTGAACCTGCCACAAGGCAATTCAATTCTACTCTAACTGTCCTTCCTCTCCTACTTTTCCTCGTCTCCACTTCAACAATTTAGTTGGTTTTCCTTCTATTCTACATAAAAAGAAACAGTATTATAAAACATTAGAGTAACACATACATATATTCTCCAGTAACACCTATTCTCTCATACTATCCTAATCCTTTGTCTCACTTCCTTTACTGCTTTGTTCTGGACGTCTACAGCACCAATTGGCTCAAATTTTACACTTCCAAATGATCAACGAAGGACACCCGAACATTATAAACAATGCAGTGTGCAATGTGGTTTAAGAAAAACAAGAAAAAAAAATGGATGGATAGATATCTTGACAGCACAAGACAGCGGGGAGGCATTATGGTGGTGGTGGCGGTGGCGGCGGCGGTAGGTTCCCAGCGCAAGCCGTGATGAGTGAGGAAGGCAGCGGGCGGCCTCCCCGCGGCTGACATCACGCTCCCAGACACACGTGGGGCCGCCGCCCGCGACGTCATTGTGGAGGACTGACGTCACTACGCTCGGTGACGTCAGCACCCACACGCCCGCGCCCGCGCCCACCACGCCCACGGCTAATACGCGCCCGGGCCCCACGCCCACCAATGACCGCGCGAGCCACGAAGATAAGCCCCGCCCACCACGCCCCCACCGTCAACTACCCCCCCGACGCTCCAAGCCAGAAGGCACAGGCTGAGAAGTAAGGGAAAGGGGGGGGGGTGTAATCCAACAGGTTGGGGGGTTGAGGGAGGGTCATCTTGAATTGTCATGAAAATCAAACAAATATAAACAAATCAAGTGAATGCAAAAACAAGTCCAAATAGTGCAGTGTACCATATGCCTCTTCTCTGTAGGTGCGAAATTTAAGCGCTCACCTCTAGGTTCCTACAGTAACCTCAGCCCGACAGGTGAAATGCGAGACTGCAACTGTTTCACCTTCACTAAATAATGCGACACATTATCAACAACCTTGAACAGGAATGCAATGGACATGTCTCCACATCTAACTTTTGACTGGAAACTATTTCACTCCGGCATCCTGTCCGAACACTAACACAGATTTAAACGATATAATTTTGACGAAGTCCTGATTTGCTTCATCGATTCTTGGGGTGACCACGTGACCAGTTTCTACTACGGCTGTGGTCCAAAGTATATATTTAGGCTGTCTATCCTCCAAAATGAGCAGCATGCGTAAAAGTATGGGGAGAACAGTGGTGCGTGCGTATGCTCACGTACGTCACTCACGCGGGCAACCGTGGCGTGTCGAGCCCCATCCATCCCTGACTGGAAGCTGTCTGAGCAGTCTTACTATTATGATAATCGACCCCAATGCTCCACCTCACTCTACACCCAGCCCTCCCTTCCTCGTCCTCGACCCCCGCCACGTACCACGTTACAACTCCCCAAGCAGGCAGTTCCTCATGCTGTGAATCTACCAGCCTCACTGAGGGAACACCGCATCCACCTCCATGTCTCGTCATGTCAGTAGAAAAAAGTCGCGAGTTGCAAGTTTGCGACTGATAATAAAGCAACATGATAAAAATCCTACACCCACCACATTATCACCTTTCGAGGAAAGATTATTAAGTTTTGTATGACCTGAACACACTTAGAAACTAACACCACCAGTATTCCAGTTTAACACCATCAACAACAAAAAAACAATTATAATTATTTGGTGTGATGAATACATCACAGCAACAATATATTCCACGCTCAGGGACCCACGAAGGACACCCTTGAAGGGAAATGGTGAATGGTGAAAGGTATGCAATAGTCCTCGAGAATAGCTGGGTTAGAGGTACGAAAAGGCGAGAGGCCGGACTATGGTTACTACCCGACGGCTCACAGCACCTCCCAGAGCCAATGACAGCAGCAGCAGCACCTTCCTGGTCCTCCTCCTCCTCCGCACCTCCCATGGCAGTACTCAAGTATCACTCGGCTACAGCCTACAGGCCCCTGGCACCAAAGAACCTGCCTACCGTCTCTTTCACGAAACGACCTTCTCTCAAGCACTGGATAAGCCTTATGCTTTACCACAAGCACCTCATTTGTACATTGCCATGTTTGGGGAGGAATGAGGTTTCGGTCTCCCTTACCCTTGGGGTGCTACGGCCCCTTACATACCCTTGAGGTCATGCTTCATGGCCACCCAAAACTCGGGGACGTCCCCGAGTCAGTCCTGCTACTGAGGATCATGTCCTAGGATCCAGGAAAGCCGGAGCGGGTGTCAAAGCGATAATACCAATCAAATAGGTTTCCCACAGGCTAGTGGTGGTGTCCACAGCACTAGACAGCGGGTGTGTCCCCCAGACGAGCGCCACACAACATGTCCATCTGCCTTATTCTCCCGGCCTCTCCCTGGCCACCGCAGTCACCATCCTGCCTCTTCGGAGGCGTTCAGAGGCTGACCATGAAGGATATGAAATGCTGAATGAATAGTTTTCACCCACCTCTTTAACTAAACCTTTAACTTAAAATCTAGCCATGTTACTCACCAGTCTCTGGGCGAGCAGTTCTCGATAGTTGAACTCCGGACACGACTTCTCATTGGACTCTGCTAGTGTCAAAGCAATACGCAAGCTTTTCACCTTTTTCTCACGTTTCTTTTCTTTTTTCATAGAACCAAGGGTAGAAAAAGCTACTTTCTTTGGTTCCGTCATAATTCCTTTGATGTTTTCATTCAAATAATGTATAAACCACACGTATTTAGGATCACAAACATTCAAACACCTCCCTTCTTCCTTCCATCTTTCACTACTGCATTCTTTGCGCATGCGCTGTTTTAAATGCTACATCTGGCGCCAAAGAAAGGGAGACGATAAAATATTTGTAGTAATTATCACTTGTTTAGAGAATTACCTTATTAAAATCCTTTGTTTTCATATATTGAGAAAAATGCTGAGCCTTGAAGTGAAGCATCAATCTTCTGTACTATAAATCAACAACAGTATAACTTGTAAAAATCTTCATTACAAAGAAAATACTTAAACATGGTATTGTCTTTTTAAAGAAACTTAAATATTCACTTGACCATAATAAGACATAAGTTTGTGAAAAATGTTAATAAGCATATGTAGACTATATATTTATCATCCTTGAAATATTTTTTTTGAGAAATCACCGAGAAACAATATTTTTCGTTCATCTAGCTTTTATGACTTCAAAAATGATACAAAAATAATGCTAATAAGATGCGAATTCCTTCCAAATAGTGAAGTTAGTTGACGTATTGTTGTGCTCGCCGATCACTCAGCGTCATGATGGCCGGCGCCTCGCACTCTGGTGTGTTTACTCCCAATTTGTGGTCTGGTGGCCCTGCCCCTGGACAGCTATACAATTTTCCAGCCGCGAAAACTCAAAATGAAAGTCGGACACATACAATGTAAGTAGAAAATTAAAGATCAATGACTATCTGGAGAAACTGAGCAGTTCTCTTAGTCACGGCAGGGGTTTGTGCTACTAATCATTATTTCACCCCCTTTACTGATAGCTAATGAACTCCACAAATTAATGAAACTTCATACACTGGGTGAAATCAACAGTCCCTCCTCGATTTCTTAGATTTTCTTAACTAAGCCAGTTTTCAACATATACCCTTCATCTTTGACATCTCTGAAGTAAAAACAAAATAGAAAAGAAACGCCCTAATTTGACGGGAAAAGATAAGATTCATTCATAACCCGCCGAAATCTACATATATATATATATATATATATATATATATATATATATATATATATATATATATATATATATATATATATCTTTGACAGAATAACACTGGAGTGGAGAATTTTGTTTGTGCTCCGTTCATGTAGGGAGGAGGTGTTGTACAAAGTATGATTTTAGTTCTCAGAATTTTTATTAGTTGTTTAGCCTGTAAGGAAAAAAAAATATATATATATATATATATATATATATATATATATATATATATATATATATATATATATATATACAGTAACATCCACTCAGCATATACCAAGAAGCAAATGTATTGCTCTGACCAAATCTTAATTCTGGTGTTTTCCATTGCAGGTACCCTTCTACCTCTGGCACCTCAGTGGTGGGTCTGGTTTATGATGGTGGTGTCATGGTGGCTGCCGACTCCCTTGGCTCCTATGGATCTCTGGCTCGGTTCAGGAACGTCAAGCGTCTCTTCCGAGTAACAGACAAAGCTGTTCTTGCTTGTAGTGGAGACATTGCCGACTACCAGTTCATTCGTGAAGTTATTGAGCAGAAGGTGCGCGATGATGAGATCCATGGCTACACACCAGAGCTTAATGCTTCTGCCCTCCACTGTTGGCTGACACGTGTCCTGTACAACCGCCGCAGCAGATTTGACCCATTGTGGCTGGAGAGTGTGGTTGCTGGATACAAGGGAGATACACCGTGAGTGACACCTATCGTTTGTATATCTTGCTTTTATTTAATTTTCTTTCATATTGGAGATATATGGATGTTCCATAACATATTTTATTTCTATGTAGTTCAGCTAATGCTGTCCTAAAATTAAAATTGATCCATAGGGTATCAGTTATCTAATAGTATGGAAATTTTTGTCTTGTATGGTTCAGAGAAAAGGTAGTTACAGGCAACCCCCGCTTAAAGAATGGGTTATGTTCCTAAAAAGCCCTTCGTTAAGCGAACTTCATTAAGCAAACCGATTATAACAAGTTTAACCCCTGACTTGAACTTCCATTGAGAGTAAACAAAGCGAGGGTGCATCATAGTACAGTGAAAGGTTTGATGAAAGTAAAAATTATGAAGTTAAACATTTAGGCAGTTTAATTTAAGTCATTATAATGTACACTAATGTATGTATGTACTTAACTTTATAATGTTGATGTTCTTAAATTTATGAAGGGAGGGAGAGTGAAACGGGAAAGACACTAACCGGCAACCTGTGGAATGTAAACATAGGGCGCATCATTGTATCACATACAAAACTTATGTACCACATTTCCACAAGGCTTTCCATTTTATCCATTGTAGAGTCACGAGTTCAGGTGGTTCTTTTAGCTTGCAAGGAAGATACGGTCTCACCAGCCTTCTTAGTAGAGTCTGCTGACTTGAAGGGAAGACGAGCTGCTGCTGTCATTGTTTTGAACATGGGGAATGAGTGGTGCACGTGTTGTCCACGAGAGGCGCTGGTGTAATAAAAAAACCTGTCGGCTTGCGTGATATGGCGGGCCTTTCAAACTTGGAAAAAATTACCTGGATAAAACTTCGTTAAAGCGAGTTTGGTGTTCGTTAAACGAGCAGATGGTAGTAAAATGAAACCTTCGCTGTAGCGAAATTTCATTGTGTGAACCTTCGTTAAGCGGGGGTTGCCTGTATTCCACAATCTGAAGCAGTAAGGCCAAAAATGGTGTTAATTAAAGTCTTGTAAAAAATACCTGAAAAGAAATGCATCATACAGTTGATGTTTTACATATTTGAATCCAACCACAAATTGATTACTTCACATGTAAAAGCTCTTCCTTGATTTTCTGTACTTTTCATGCATGTGCTATGGGTCTTCAATGTATTCTCATCCAAATTCAGAAAGATAAAGAATAGAACAAATGTTTACTCAACCTAGCTTTTAGAATTTTTAACGTAGCTACTCAGTCTTGTCATAAACTGTACATAAGAATATGTCTGAAGAATGAGGGGTTGAATCCCTCCAAAACCTCCATGACCTTTTCTTTGGTCTCCTGGTTGTCAATGAAAGAGACACCCCACAGCTTCTTCATGTGTAGGGGAGGTGGAAGCAGAGGTGTTATATTGGAGGAAATAAGTGGAATGGGGCAACAATTTAGAGCCATAGGACACCACTTTGTTCATGATCACCATTCTCTTGTGTGGCAGGAGGACGCTGCTTCTGATCACTTTCCTCAGTCGTTTTTAAAGCAGAGTCTCTCAAAGCTTCCCCTATAAATCAGCGTAGTATGATCCATTAATGGTGCCAGATTTTGTTTTACATTTTGGAACATGTACAGATGTGTTTCAGCCATAACAGGCTCCTGTCCTCTCTCCTATGTCAAGCCAAGAACTCATTGAACATCCTTCATATTGGCAATTAATTTTGCAAAGATATATTGCCAAATATGCTGAAGAGCAGCTTCATTTACATTGGTAGGCATTGACAAATGGAACAAATTGAGTAGTGGTGTGTACAGCGAGCGTCAGTCAGATGAAGGACAAACTTGGTAAATGTGGACAAAGAGATAAGACATAAAAAGTCAAGCTCGGACCCTGTAAATCACAAATAGGTAAATATAAATAAGTAAATACTGCTCTGTGTTACTCCATTGGTGTGCAACTTGTTTAATCAATTTAGAAAACAATTCTTGTGAAATTACTGATGTCAAACACTGCACATTTGCCAGAGATATTGTTGTATACATTTATAAATGTTTAGTGTAATAGAATGAACACCCCTTAAAGATTTTCTCTGTGTAGCTGAAGTATGCTTGACAGTGTTTTTTTTCTTGTAAATGGATATGACAAAAGGTATAACTGAAAACTGAAGATTGTACTTGCATGAGTTTACTTTTATTTGGATAACAATGAAAAGAGAGGTAGCAGAAAATTTACATTGCTTATGCCTATCATCATTGTAAAACATCATTTCAAAAGAAGAGTTGGAAATTTAACTTTCTGAGCTCATAAATAATGATAAGTTATGATTTGTAGTCTGAACAAGTAGCTATCTTAATGATGGTTGGCATTGGCAGCAGCACAATACCACAACAGTGATAAGTGACCCCTTGGGTCATTTCAGATGTGTTTTGGCTCCTTGCTTGGTAAATGAAGGAGTTATCACATGTCAGTGCTGATGTTTGTCAGCATCATGTTTAGATTTACTCTTAAGTTTAATTGTATATTTATAGGTTTCTAGGATTTGTGGACAAAATAGGAACTGCTTTTGAAGCTAAAGAAGTTGCTACAGGATTTGGTGTCCATCTTGCCATTCCCATGATCCGAGAGGCCAGAGAAAAGGGCAATCTCACACAGGAGGCAGCCAGGAAGGTGAGTGGCCTTTACTTATTAGAGGATCTTTCCCTTTCCCCTTGTGAAAAGGATCTAAAGAATCATCAGTAGCACTGTTTTCACAAGCAATATCAAATTCATTACCAACACTACAATCACTTGGTGTGGGATCGCTGTCACTACCAGTGATGGTGCTTGGGAATATTGCTTCAATTTCACTAATCTCCAAGTGCTTTCTGATGTCCTTCATGGGTGTTGAGGTAAAAGTTTTTTTTACAGATGTTACATTCTCTAAATTGAGAGTTGTTTGAGGGGTGGAAAAAATACATGGCCTGAGTCAGTAAATGTTTTGCAGCTACTGGTGGATTGCCTGAAGGTGTTGTACTACCGTGACTGCCGAGCCCACTTCAAATACCAGCTGGCAGACATCACCCCAGAGGGAGTCACCATTCATGATGACCTTGACCTCAAACAAGAGACCTCTTGGGAGGTTGCCAGCTTTGTCAGGTGAGCTCATGTATTCCACTAGTAGTCCATTATTTTGTAGTAATAGGACATCATATTTGTAGGAAGAGGCATGTTGATATGAAATTTAACAAAAATTGTCTGAATCTCATGTTTATAGGCTTATTTGTGAGGGATTTTGTTAAAAAATTAGATTCTCTCTCTCTCTCTCTCTCTCTCTCTCTCTCTCTCTCTCTCTCTCTCTCTCTCTCTCTCTCTCTCTCTCTCTCAAACAATATAGCTGTATTACATCTGTTGTTAATCATGCTACAAAGTATTAATATATTTAATCACAGTTCAGTACAAACATGTTTAATCACAGTGCACTTAGAATACCTACATACTTTACTTCTAACTTTGCCCTTATATTTCAATTACCCATTCTCTGAAACTGAATAGAATCTTTAACAAATCACACACTCACACAGCAGTACTGTACTAAATTCTACTTGACATCTGTATGAGAGCTGATATTTAATTAAATGAGCCTTTTTTTTCCAATTCATAATTTTTGTTGCCTTGAACAGTGGCCATCTTCTATAAAAAGATAATTAATTAATAAAAAAAATCAAATGCTTAACTTAAAATTTAATATCTGTCTAATCTTTTAAAGCTCTCTATTGACTTAGCACTAACACCCTGATTATTACTAACTTTATTTGAGAACCAATTCCTTCCCCTCTTTCTTAAACCTAATTTTTTCAACCTATTATTTTTAGTTTTATCCGTGTTATTGATTTTACCAAATTTCATTATTTATAACACACACACACATACACACACACACACACACACACACACACACACACACACACACACACACACACACACACACACACACACACACACATTGTAGTGGTTAGCACGCTCGACTCACAATCGAGAGGGCCGGGTTCAAATCCCGGCGCAGTGAGGCAAATGTGTAGCTCCTGTTCACCTAGCAGTAAATAGGTACAGGATGTAACTCGAGGGGTTGTGGTCTCGCTTTCCCGGTGTGTGGAGTGTGCAACCGAGGTGAATTACACACACACACACACACACACGGCCCGGTAGCTCAGTGGTTAGAGCGCTGGCTTCACAAGCCAGATGACCGGGGTTCGATTCCCCGGCTGGGTGGAGATATTTGGGTTTGTCTCCTTTCACGTGTAGCCCCTGTTCACCTAGCAGTGAGTAGGTACGAGATGTAAATCGAGGAGTTGTGACCTTGTTGTCCCGGTGTGTGGTGTGTGCCTGGTCTCAGACCTATCCCAAGATCGGAAATAATGAGCTCTGAGCTCGCTCCGTAGGGTAACGTCTGGCTGTCTCGTCAGAGACTGCAGCAGATCAAACAGTGAATTACACACACACACACACACACACAGATGAATAAATAAATTGAAATATTATATATTTTTATATGAGAGAGAGAGAGAGAGAGAGATAATAAATACAGACACACACACACACACACACACACACACACACACACACACACACACACACACACACACACACACACACACACACACACACACACAATAGGTACGGAATTTAACTCGAGGTGTTGTGGCCTCAATTTTCCGGTGTATGGAGTGTGATGTGGTCTCAATCCTACCTGAAGATCAGTCTATGAGCTCTGAGCTCACTCTGTAATGGGGGAGGTTGGCTGGGTGACCAGCAGACGACCGTGGTGAATTACACACACACACACACACACACACACACACACACACACACACACACACACACACACACACACACTTGAGGGGGAGAGAAATAAGGACGGTAGTTAAAGATATGAAGTCTAAGTGGAGAGCAGTAGACAGCGGAGTGCCACAGGGGTCAGTATTGGCGCCAGTACTTTTTCTCTTATATATAAACGACATGCCAGAGGGAGTGAACAGCTACATAAATCTGTTTGTGGACGATGCGAAACTGTGCAGAGTCATAAAACAAAAAGAGGATCGTGAAATACTGCAGAAAGACTTAAACAAGATCTGGAAATGGAGTAAGAAATGGGAGATGGAATTCAATGTGGACAAAAGCCATGTCATAGAAATGGGAAAAGTGAAAGACGACCAGTGGGAATCTATAAGATGGAAGATGGAGTAGAACTAGAAAAAGTAAAGAAGGAAAAGGACTTGGGAGTGATGATGGAAGAAAACAATCAACTGGTAAGCCATATTGATAGAATTTTCAGTAGAGATGTACCGATACCAAAATTTTGGCCGATTCCGATACCGATACCAATACCACCTAATTGGCCGATACCGATACTACTACCGATACCAATACTACTACTTATAGTGATTACTGCACTGGACACCAGGATGAGTTGGTGGACGGCGAGCGTTATCAGATGGGAGGCTTTGTTTTGGGGGATGCTGTAAGTCCTTCTGAGAACGTTTGTGAAATGGGAGCAATTCTAGAAGCTTTTTAAAGCCATTTGCAAAGGTAAATTACTCAGTAATTGGAATGAATATTTTCTCAGTCTTCTGATTCTTGTCAGTTATTTTAAATTCTTACTTCTTACTCCTTTAGCGACCATTTGGTCTTGTGCATTTTCATTATTAATTTTATTGACGATATTTTGGCAATCAAAAATCATTTTAAAATTATCAAAATTGTAAAACAGACACAAAATATTAGCAAAAGAAACTCATTTTGTTGTGTATGTTTCTCTTTAATTAAATCTGACATCCTTTGATATTAATTCATTAGACATTAGTAGACCAATTCAGAAAATGAGCTTTCACCTAATCTTTTCAATTAAATAGAAAAAGTTTAGTTTATTCTAAATTTCTAGTGTATTGCTATGATCTTAAATAATTAATATGCAACAAATTATACACAATGCACATGATTACAAAACAGAATCGTTACTTTCTTAGTTATGGAATTTTTACATCCTTAGGTTAACACAAGTAACTCAAAAATTAAACTTGCATTAAAATTAATATACATATATAATTCGAGCTTCCACCTATTCCAGTATGATATCTTGGAAAAGGCTAGCACTAGCACTGTTAATTATAAATCAAATAAGAATATGCTGTTATTTACAATAATGCAAAATGCCTAACTATATATATATATATATATATATATATATATATATATATATATATATATATATATATATATATATATATATATATATATATATATATATATATATATATATATATATATATATATATATATATATATATATATATATATATATATATATATATATATATATATATATATATATATATATATATATATATATATATATATATATATATATATATATATGCTGTCTATATATATATACTTGCTAACTATATATATATATATATATATATATATATATCTCTATATATATATATTCTGTATCTATATAATATAATATTATATATCTATATCCTTATTATACATGGTAAATCTATATATATGTGTCTGTATTTATATATACTTAAATATCTTTATATATATATATCAAGACATATATATATATATATATATATATATATATATATATATATATATATATATATATATACATATATATATATATATATATATATATATATATATATATATATATATATATATATATATATATATATATATATATATATATATATATATATATATATATATATATATATATATATATATATATATATATATATATATATACCAAATCATTTTGTTTGATTCTCAATATCTGAAGTTTGACATTCTTAGATTATAGTTCAAAAACATAAGCTTTTCACCTGTGTGAACTTTGTGTGGGTGGAGGAGCAGCGTCTGACTGAGAGACAGTGAGAATGCGTGGTGACTCATGACTGACCGTGTGACAGGATTCCGGAGTTCAGCCTATATGCGTTTCATACACATCCAATTTAGAGGTTGTGGCTTATTACCACAGAAAACAGTATTCTTTGACATACGGCAATCACCACGGAAACTTCATAAGCCGTATTATATTAATTTGGTATCATCAATATCTTATATCGAATATATCACTAAGTAGTAAATTCCTTTTAGGTATCGGAAGTATCAGCATAAAATAAGCCGATACCAATACCGATACACAAAAATTGCGCTGATACCACCGATTTTGATACCGATACTGATGCATTGGTACATCTCTAATTTTCAGAGAGACATATAATTTGCTAAGGAATATTGGATTAGCATTACACTATGTGGACAAAGAAATGATGAAGAAATTGATAAGTACTAAAATAAGACTAAGATTGGAATATGCAGGAGTTGTGTGGACCCCCATAAAAAGAAACGCATAAGGAAATTAGAGAGACTACAAAAAATGGCTACAAGAATGGTTCCAGAATTTAAAGGGATGACATATGAGGAGAGACTAAAAGCTATGGATCTACCAACCCTGGAACAAAGAAAAGAGAGAGGGGATCTGATACAAGTTTATAAATTGATTAACGGAATGGATCAAGTGGATAATGAGAATCTAATCCTGAAAGAAGAATATGACATTAGAAGCACAAGATCGCATAGTAAGAAACTGAGGAAGGGAAGATGTCTGAGAGATGTTAAAAATATAGTTTCCATAAAGATGTGTTGAGACTTGGAACAGTTTGAGTGAGGAAGTGGTGTCAGCAACGAGTGTGCATAGTTTTAAAGAAATTGGATATGTGTAGATATGGAGACGGGGCCACACGAGCATAAAGCCCAGGCCCTGTAAAACTACAACTAGGTAAATACACACACACACACACACACACACACACACACACACACACACACACACATATGGACACTGTAGTGTAGTGGTTAGCACACTTGACTCACAACCGAGAAGGCCCGAGTTCGAGTCCCGGGTGTGGTGAGGCAAATGGGCAAGCCTCTTCATGTGTGTATTCCCTGTTCACCTAGCAGTAAAATAGGTTTGGGATGTTATTCGAGGGGTTGTGGCCTCTCTTTTCTGGTGTGTGGAAGTGTGGTGTGGTCTCAGTCCTACCCGAATATCTATGAGCTCTGAGCTTGCTCCATAATGGGGAAGGCTTGCTGGGTGACTAGCAAACGACGACCGTGAAAATACACACACACATACACACACACACACACACACATTTTTTTATACTACAAGTAGTGCAGCTAAAGGCACACGCAAAATGAAGGATTAGGAGGATGGAGATTGTAATAGAACATCTTTCCCCAAATAGATGATGCTCTTTGTTGAATGTTGATAGAATAAATGGATGATTTGATTCAATCACTTAACAATGCATGTGGACTTTTCTTTATTAGCTGTATTTCAGAAACTGTTCATGTAAGTCATTTCAACAAGTGCCTAATATTCAAGTGCCCATAGGCTATATATCTGGTATGTACAAATTCTAAATATTCAACCATGGACTGTGTCAATCTGACAGATGTGTTCATTAGACATACAGTGAAAGTTTTCTTTACATGTTTTAGTAAACGTAAGTTGAACTTCACAAGGTTGAGAACTGCTTCCCATATGAACTTGAAAATACCACAAAGCAATAATGCTCCACTAGGATTCTCTCTCTCTCTCTCTCTCTCTCTCTCTCTCTCTCTCTCTCTCTCTCTCTCTCTCTCTCTCTCTCTCTCTCTTTCTCTTTTGTTGATGTCATTTTACTGGAAAAAAAATAGGCAGACAAAATCTCAATATATTTATTGGAGAAGGTAATTTTTCTTTTCTACTTTTCAGGGGCTATGACTGAGGAGTGTCCCCTAGACTCAGTGGTTTAGTTGTGTTGATGTGATTTTTCTACATCACGGTGGTATGACTTGATGCTTTTGTTTATTACATACCATATACGTCTTTATGCCGCTATAACACAGATATTGAAATAATAAAGAGTTGAATAACTTCTATAAAGTGGGTTGTGTTTATTTATCCCTAAATTGAAATAATTTAGAAAGTGTGTGTGTGTGTGTGTGTGTGTGTGTGTGTGTGTGTGTGTGTGTGTGTGTGTGTGTGTGTGTATGTATGGATGTTTGTGTTTACCCTATGATCTTGAAGATCACTTGCTGAATATGTGATAGCTAATTAAAGCCTCTTGGCTAGAGTGAAAAGATCATATGGAAGCCTCATGCAGCAAATCCCAAAAAAAAATAACATACCTGCTCAGCCAGTATTGCTCTCATGAAAAGTAATTTCTAAGGCAAGGAGGAGCATGAACCTAAATGGCATGCCAGCCCTGCTATATCCCTTCAATTTTTTTTTTTTTTTTTCTAATTAGACTATATACTATATAGAAATAAAACTTTCAGTTTAGGTTATTATACATTTAATGTTGAGTGTTGTTATTCTTTACCTTCAGGTCTGACTTCACTGCTTTGTAAAGGGCAGATAAATAAATCAACACATTTAAATAGATATAGTCTGACTCAAGGGTGAACTTGAGATCTTAGATGTACAGTACACTTCATTCTCCTTATAAGGAAGCAAATCTTATTCTGCCAAATGATAAGTTAAAACATTGCCACTGAGTGGGTGAGCAGTACATTTTTGCACAAAGTGGTTTTAAGTTTATGTAATGACAATATCCAGTATATGAAATGAAACTAGTTGCACTGACAATAATTACCACTGTCATCATAATATTGATGATAATGATGAATTGATATATAAATAGGAAGGAAAGAAAGAAATAAGGAAATCAAATAGAACATGAAAAAATGGTGACTGGATTTTCAACTTTTCCCGTGAGAACAAAGTACCACCACATGCCTGCTGCTGGCACACTTCCTTTGTGGTAATTGGTGTGATGGTGAAAGGAACAAAATGACCTCATATCTGGTTACCATAATATTTAACTGAAGTTATAAACAGGAAGGAAAACAAGAATGAGTTACCACACCTACAAAAACCCCTCCACCTCCCCTCACCCCCAAAACATTAAAACTAAACACGGCAGGCTAGTAAAAGGAAATGATAATGATAGTAATAAAATGATAATAATAATAACACCAATACTTCCCATGTTACTCCATCAAAGTATTTCTATTCATAAAATAAAACTACCAATGGTGACTAAGAATAAGTGATTAGAGAGAGAGAGAGAGAGAGAGATTTGTATTTAAGTAAGTACTGTATAGTACACTCATACTATTTTATGGCCAAGACCAAATGTGCAAAAAGAAAAGCATGATATTCGACCTGGTTGATGACTGAACAAACAATTTTTCTCTTCTCTCTATTTATACAAAGAAAAAAAAAAAAATGGTGTACAGTTGGTGTGTGTGTGTGTGTATGTGTGCGTATGTATGTGTGTGTATGTGTGTGTGTGTTTCTTGACCTTCAGGTAGCATACACCGTTGATTTTCACTGAACTGTTGGGAGTCAAGTGTGTTGGTTGATCAACTGTGCTGCCCCAGTCACCACACAACCTGAGCTCGTCATGCTAAGGCTCTCCTTTCTCTCACTCTCACTGCTGCTACTCCAGGTAAAGTGAAGCTGTATGTGTGGATCAAGTAATATTCATCCAGATGGAGTTAACAAAATTTAAGCTAAATCTAGTTGTTTTTGGCCTTTATTATCACCTTTTATCTTCTATCTTTTGCCCGCTTCATATTCATATTTGGAAAGTTGTATAATATATAGCTACATACAGAATTAAGATCTAGGCTTTGTGTGTGTGTGCGCACCTCCACAGACATGTGTTTTCAACTTTGTATCTACATGCTCTCTCTCTCTCTCTCTCTCTCTCTCTCTCTCTCTCTCTCTCTCTCTCTCTCTCTCTCTCTCTCTCTCTCTCTCTCTCTCTCTCTTAGTTTAAAACTAAAGTCAACTAAAATAAATAACCCACAACCAAACCAGCTGTATTTTTGTAATATTGCATGTATGTCTGGCTGTTTATGCTTGCAGGTGATAAACGTGCAGGCTCAGTTACACCGGAACTGCAAGCTCTACTATGACTCCACAGGCTGCAAGTGTGGAACATACGAAATACTGCGGCACGTATATCCATGGATTGTGCACATGTACCATGAGGACAAGAGCAAGGAATGCATGGGTGCGCTCATCAACAATTGGTATGTGCTCGCCTCTGCCACTTGTGCCTTGAATTCCCGCAAGGACACCATTAAGTATTTCAAGGCAACCTTTCAACATATGGACAGGGATACAACTGAGACCAACATCACTGATGTCATCATCCACCCAGATTATGATCCCACTGGCAAATTCACAACAAATGAGTTGATGTTGTTTAAACTTGAAAGAGAGATAGATATGAATAATCGCTCCCCAGCTTGCCTTCCAAAACAGAATGATGTGCTACCCAAAATTAAGAATATTTATGTATTCCAGTGGAAATATGAGGGAAAAAGAAGAAAATTTGTAGAAAGGCTTGATCTTCAAAAGTGTTTTGCAGAAGCTAATGCCACCAAACCTGAGGATGGTGATTCTAAATACATTTGTGTGGGAGGTAAGGATGTGGATGTGTGTGGAACAACTGGCACCTTGCTGATGGCCAGTTTTGATAACCAGCTCTTTACCCTGTATGGCATAACTTCCAATGACCGTGTCATCAACATGTGTAAAAATAAAAAAATAGGCCTATTTACTAAATTATCACCTTATGTGGAGTGGATTAAAGAAAACACCAAGGACGCTAAATACTGCAAGTAATGTTTGATCTCAACCAACTCTACCAAACCAAGATTATTTTTTTAATGCAGTCATAACTTTTCTGATAATTCTATCATGTATTTATTCACATATTGTATGAATTGTACTCCAGTGGCATCCAGCAGTGTTACATTATAGTTACTAGTTGTATGTATAATTACTTTCTTATGTAGCAGCATATAACTATGTATGTATGTGTGTAGGTTGAGAGGAAGGAATGGGTATAGGGCTTCCATGCTCACACCACCTCATGTCACACATAATTGTATTTTTCATAGAGAGTTTGTTGCTAATGATGAACAAAATTGCATAAAACATGTATATTTTTCTTTCACTTATAGTACGATAATAATAATAATAATAGTAATAATAATAATAATAATAATAATAATAATAATAATAATGAATGTTTTATCATACAAATAAATTTTTCTATTTTGGTTTTGCCATATTTTCTTCCCTAAAAACCTTTAAAACAACTACATAAATCCTAAATAATCCTTGGAAGACTTTGAAATATCTTTGTAAACCCTTGTAAGCCTCAAAATTTTTATGAGTAACGTAAATTTTATCAGGTGTACCATTGAAATCATGAAAACTAAAAACTTTTAAGACACCGATAGAAATAGTAAAAAAGAAAATAAAAGCGCTTGACATACTCTTGTAAACCCCAAACATCTGTTTAAGTATCGCAAACATCATAACATAAGTATTAAGGCACGCGATGCGAAGCTAATGTGGCTTAAAATCGCCTCAATGTATTTCTAATATAGGAGTGTTCACACCGGATGCGAAACTGTGTAACACATACCCGCCACACCGCTCGCACCGATTCCAAGATCGCCGGGCAGGTGATTTTTCCGGGCATAACGTCGATGACTCATGTCCACTTGAGACTCTTCTTTGTGCTCTCGTCTCCAGAGACCTGGGTTGCCACCTGTCCTTTAAATACGGAACCGTTCCGTATTGAAGCATGAAATGCTGCGTTCCGTATTGAACCAATACGGAACGCCATTTGTTCCGTATTTGCCTGTATGAATAGTCAAGGAAATGAAATAAATTAATAAGTTATCGTGACCAAATATTGAAACAAATACATAACCAGGTCACAAAAATATATGAGTTTGTTAGGGGTTTGTCGTGCCGCCCGTGCGTTACGTGAAGAGTACACGTAATATCTCGCTCCGCCTCCACGGTCCGTCACCAACCAGTGTTACCAGATCTAGCATAATTTTGTGCTTTTAGCATAATTTGAGTACATTTTGGACGCCTAGCATAATTTCTAGCATACCTATCAATTTAACATAATCTTAGTAGAATTCTGAAGCGTTTGGCATAATTCTAACACAATTTACTAAAGGTGAAAATTAACTGAAAATTAAGTAAAAGTAAACAATAAGGAATAGAAAATGAACATATGTTTGTCCTTTAATGCCCTTTTTTAGGGGGAACAGTCTGTCCGTTATTTAGCTCACGTGGAAACCCTGCTACTGACTCGACTCCACGGTCCAGATATATATATATATATATATATATATATATATATATATATATATATATATATATATATATATATATATATATATATATATATATATATATATATATATATATATATATATATATATATATATATATATATATATATATATATATATATATATATATATATATATATATATATATATATATATATATATATATATATATATATATATATATATATATATATATATATATATATATATATATATATATATATATATATATATATATATATATATATATATATATATATATATATATATATATATATATATATATATATATATATATATATATATATATATATATATATATATATATATATATATATATATATATATATATATATATATATATATATATATATATATATATATATATATATATATATATATATATATATATATATATATATATATATATATATATATATATATATATATATATATATATATATATATATATATATATATATATATATATATATATATATATATATATATATATATATATATATATATATATATATATATATATATATATATATATATATATATATATATATATATATATATATATATATATATATATATATATATATATATATATATATATATATATATATATATATATATATATATATATATATATATATATATATATATATATATATATATTAAAGTGATGGCAGCTCTGCATCTATTATTTTTTTCAATATTTTCTCTATACCTTAGCAGGGTTTATATTCTTTTCAAGACTGCTTATAGTTAGCTACGGCCAAACCATAAGCTGTCTTGAAAAAGAATATAAACCCTGCTAAGATATAGAGAAAATACCTTGAAAAAAAAAAATAGATAAATGCAGAGCTTGCCATCACTTTTAATGAAATATGTTTGAGAGAAAATCTGTCCATTTATACCCATTATATATATATGTGCTATATATATATATATATATATATATATATATATATATATATATATATATATATATATATATATATATATATATATATATATATATATATATATATATATCTACATGTATATATGTATAAAGGTATAAATGGACAGACTTTCTCTCATACATATATATATATATATATATATATATATATATATATATATATATATATATATATATATATATATATATATATATATATATATACTCTCAATGACAGACAAAGTGAATATCATGTTTCAAACCCCTCATGCAATGATTCATCGTGTTGTCAAGGATTGCCTTCAGCTGTATATTCAGATTTTCAGTTGCTTCATTAAACCTTCAGTTTCGAAAGTCCCAATGCAGGAACCCAAAAAATCCAAATATCCATATTTCATTAACTCAAATATATGGTGGGGTCAAATTTGCCAAGCTGCTTGAGAGTAGTGTAAATAAGAGGGAGGTACAGGGCACGAGTTTAATGTTTGAACGTACCTATCCAGCAATTTCTGGTAGAATAATCTGTTCAGTTACATCAACGACTTCCACTGAATAACCAAACTCTATCAGAAGCCTGTTCTCTTCTTGATCCCACAGTCCTTGTAGGAAACGATAGGCAGTCCCTCTTGGATATTTCATCGAAATTTCCCAACATCACAGAAGAGAATGAACAAGAGTTGGACTGTGAATGGCGTTCATTGCTATTGAGTGGTGATGTAGACAGCTTTTTGTCACAGGACACTAATACAGAGTGTCTGTGGTCTAAAGTCCATGTAAGTGGTAAATATCCTACACTCTCCAAATTAGCTAGAGTCTTACTTAGTGTTCCAGTTTCAAATACTGACTGTGAGCGAATTTTCTCCTTGGTAAATTTAAAGAAAAACGAGAAGTGAAACAGGCTGTCAAATATTTCTCTGAGAAATTAACTGATATGTGGAGAAGGAGTAAGGAAAGCAGGTGAATGCATAAACTTTGAGCCAACACGTGAGATGATAAAAGCAGTGAACATGTATGATAAATGATATATCAGGTTTCAGGATCAACCATGTTATCAATCTAGCTGCATGATCAGTTAATCAAGATTTCAGATATGGTAATTATCATTTGATTTCTTTAATCTTAAGTTGTGAAGATCCCTTCGGAAATAAATTTTATTGCTATTATATGGAAATCCATTGATTTACGTAATTTCACCATGTATTGTAATTATAATTCATAAAATAAACCAATTTCTGTTTAACATAATTTTGGCATAATTTTTTCTCTCCTTCAGCACAATTTTATCTAATCTAGCATGATTTTACATCGAGTCTAGCATAATTCTGCAAATGTGATCTGGTAACACTGTCACCAACGGCTGTCAGTCTAGAAATGAGAGGGGCGGAGAACATTGCTGCTGTGCTGTGCCATGCCTATGTCTCATCCCTGTTAGGTACCTGGGTACTGAACATGGCTACGTCTGCAGGATCTGTACACTTGGAAAATGTATAAGTAATGGCTATATTTATGATCCATTCATATTCCAGGTAGCTACTGTTTTCTCCAAATGAGTTTTCTTTTTCTTTTTTCTTTAATTAAGGGAAATATATTTTTCAGTGTCTCATTCTTTAGAATTTATACAGACACATGTAGTTTCAAAAATATATTACTGATAACTTGACTGATGAACGTATTTTGCAATATATCCTCACATTTAGTCAAGATATCCTTGAATTCCTCCTAATACAGGGTACTTCTGGAAGAGCTCATCTTCAAGCCTTGTCAATACGATTGACTTTCTACCCGTCATCACTGTTCCAACCTCAGCTAATGCGTTCCGTATTTTTAGGTGGAGGTGGCAACCCTACCAGAGACCCATGTACAGTACACCTTTTTCGGACCACAGTGGCCTGACCTCAACTCTCCCTCCCTCACTCACTGTACGTTCTTCACCTTGAACTGATGGATTTCCTGTAGTTGGTGTCTGTTTTGTTTCTTGATATCTTGTTCAATGAATGCTAGAATTTCAGAGCTGAGTTGGATCAGTCTGGAATACTGTCGAAATTTTCCTCATCCATTTCTAGCTCTTGAATAAGATGATATTCACCACATTCGGGTTGTTTCATATTTGCTTCATATACCCCATTTTTTTTTCTTTCCCTTTTATTATTCAAGGATAAAAATAACATTATAAATAACTCCTCTTCCTCCACCTCCTCCTCCACGTTAAGGGATCATAGAGTATGTACTGTACATGTCTTCCATCGCTGCAGAAGGAGCTGTCAAGTCAGCATTGCATTGCACCCGGCGTGAACATACCCATGGCGACCAAGTCAGCCCGGTGTCCCGTGATATAGTGTAGCTGTGACCAGGGTCTCTCAAACGGGTCAGCCAGCACGCATTTGGGGGAGGAGCATCGTGATGTCAGTTTGGGCAAACATAGGTCAGACACTTGAGCACACCTTTTCAGTGTCGATCCCGCCGCTCGTGAGGTGACACAGTTTGAGAGACCCTGGCTGTGACAGTGTTTAGATGCGTCTCCTGCGCATGCACGGCCCCGGGAGAAGACGACGCCGCGACCTGCTGTGACAAAGTGTGGCATGGAAGCATCCAACGGGATTATGGAGAGGCTATGTGTGCTTAGTATGTATATTTACGAACAATTATATATCTGAGTGTTGTATATTCAATAAAGAATATTGTGTTGAGAAAAATACGAGACTAATATTTTACTGACACACATTTCAAGGTTCAAGTCTTGTGCATTATTGAAAAATTACCCACATTAACACTTTGTTTTGATTCACACACTGTTTTTGGCCACCCATATGGTACAGAGTGTGGCATTTCTACTTTATAGTTATCTTTTACCTACCATGAGGCACTAATCTTTCCAATGATACACATTTCAAAGCTTAAGTCTTGTGTATTATTGAAAAATGAGCTACATAAACACTTTATTTTGACCCAAACACTGTTTTAGGCCACTCATATGATACAGAGTGATATTTCTGCATTGTACTTGTATGTATTATAGAACGAGGTCCTAATCTTTTCACTGACATACATATCAAGAACCATGTCTCGTGTATCATTGAGCTATGTTAACACTCTGTTTTCGGTCACTACATATTTTAGACCAGCCATATCAAACAAATTGTGATATTTCTGCTCTTTGGTTCTTTTTCTCACATAGTGAGGCACTATAGTCTTTCCACTGATACAAGCTGAAAGCCAGTGGCTGCTGTAATATTAAAAAAATTGAATTGTTTGAATTAACACAATATCACGAGTCCCACTCTGTTACAGCTATAGGCATGACATAGTGTGACTGTCGTCTACTCTCGGGTCGCGCATGCGCAGACAACACAACTAAACACTCACGGGCCACACTTTGGCATGTGACACCGGCTCGGCGTCACAACGTGTCCCTTTTAGCATCGCATCCGGTAGGCCGTTTCACATCGGAGGCGAGACACCCGACTCACGCGGTGTGAAGCTACGTGGCTTAAAATCACCGCAGTATATTTCCAACAGGATGCGAAACGGTGTGACACATACCCGCCACACCGCTCGCATAGATTCTAAGATCGTCGGGCAGGCGATTTTTCCGGTCATACCGTCAATGACTCATGCCTCCTTGGGACTCCCGCCTTTGTGCTCTCGCCTCCAGAGACCCAGACGTTTTTCTGACCGCAGTGACCTGGCTCAACTCTTCCTCACTAATTCAATGTCTTTCACCGTGAACTGATGGATTTCCTGTAGTTGGTGTCTTGCTTCTTAATATCTTCTTCAATGAATGATAGAACTTTGGAGAAATGAGCTGGAGTCAGTCTGAAATACTGTTGAAATTTCCCTCATCCATTTCCAGCTCTTGAATTAAACGATGATATTCACCACATTTCAATCGTTTTATATATTTGTTTCATGTGGGTACAAAATTTTTTTCCCCTTATTATTCAAGGCCAAAGATGAAATTAATAACTTCTCTTCCTTCTCCACGTCAAGGGACCATAGAGTACAGTCTTCCACCGCTGCAGAAGGATATGTCAAGTCAACCTGCTTCCTCCGCAGCAAATGTCTCACCAGCATCGCACCCAGTGTAAACATACCCATAGCAACCAAAGTCAGCTCGGCTCGGTGGCACAACGTGTCTCGAGTAACATTGCATCCAGTGTGAAGCGGCCTTTAATCCTGCAATCATGAAAACAAATCCGAAAACTGGGTATGGTTTTGCCGTAGAAATATTGAAATACGACACGCTCTATCCGTAGACTTTATTTTACCAGCCAGCTGGATATACTCGTTGGGAATCATTAGATTGTATATTTTCCTGTTTTGCTTCACAGGTGCAATTATTAATGCTGTTACTATTATTTCTATTTTCATTCATTCTACTACTACCTATTAGTCTCTCTCTCTCTCTCTCTCTCTCTCTCTCTCTCTCTCTCTCTCTCTCTCTCTCTCTCTCTCTCTCTCTCTCTCTCTCTCTCTCTCTCTCTCTCTCTCTCTCTCTCTCTCTCTCTCTCTCTCTCTCTCTCTCTCTCTCTCTCTCTCTCTCTCTCTCTCTCTCTCGAGTAAAAAGAACAATATCAGCACAAATTCCATTAATACAGATTACTTTACATCCTCTAATTGTCGTTTGTGTAGGTACTACCAGGCACAATGGCACTGTATGGCGATCGAACTGGCCTTTAATATTCTCACTTTACTAAATATTTGCATACATGCCTATTTTCTTCATTTACATTATCTAGAAACTACGTGTTAGTATTTTTTTATGATTCAAGGAACACATGTACGACAATAGCAGCAATCAGGTAGGCTAGTCATCTGATTAGAGAACTATCAACCATATCATGATTATTCTTGCTGAGGTTAAGTATACGCCAAGGTCAGAGAGAGAGATAATACTATGACATCATAGATTTTAGGTATCTATGACTTAATATGTGAATTGATTTTTTTTTTTACTTTTTGTTACTGGAAGTTCCAAGCAATGTATACCTTCTTTCCCATCTCTCTCTCTCTCTCTCTCTCTCTCTCTCTCTCTCTCTCTCTCTCTCTCTCTCTCTCTCTCTCTCTCTCTCTCTCTCTCTCTCTCTCTCTCTCTCTCTCTCTCTCTTCATTAAAGGTAATGCTAAATAATGAAATGTGTGCATAATACATAAGAATTAACACATACGTTTCTTATGGTAAATAGTGAGAGAGAATCTTTTATCCGATCTCGTCAAAACAAATGATTACACGTTATCTGCACCTCGGTTTATATAAAACACTCGCAAGATAGCCGAATGTTGTAAAAGAGAAACTGTCTCAGTTTTCCACTTGACGTATAGCAGAGGACACTATTTTTCAACTGATGGAAGGTGATCTGTGATGTGTCTGATATGACGGAAGGAGCGTCAGACAGTATAGTCCAAGATGTATTAGACTAAGTCTAATACATCTTGGTATAGTCCTTCCTGGAGTAGTGTTAGTGGTTCCTTTTAGCTGCCTATATACTCGTCACCTTTCTTCCAGTGCTAATGGTTTAACTCACGGCCAACAACGAACTTTCTAGGTGCCGCTTTGAGTATCTAATTTTTTAGAAGTAAAATAGCTTACTGTACGCCAATGAACAGAAACAATAAGTGCACTGGGGAAAGGACGTGATCTAACAAGTAGTAATACTACTATGAATTAAAGCAACTAATTGCCAGTGGTAAGTTTTCCGTTGTTGGTGAGTGTTTTGTGTCACTTCCTCAAATTGTTGTAAACACCGCAAAACGCCCTCCCCGCCACACCCAGACGTCACATGGACGAAGTGGTCAAGGCTTTGAATTTGAAGGCTTGAAACTTGAGTGAAATTATGAAGTTCTTTGTAAAATCTGAACTACAACAGAAATCAAAGAAAATTACTGAAATACGGGAACTAGTGAAGGGAGATTTACAAGACGCTCCTATTTGAAGGTAAGATTCAAAACAACATCTACCGACATCTTAATTGTAGCTTTCCTCATTGCACAAATAGAAACGCACACGCACTTGTATACGATAATTTTGTATTATGAACAAACTTTAATGTCCATAAACAGTTTAATACATCATTCATTGCCCATTCTTTATTTTCAGCTTGTAAGGAACACAGTTTTGTAAAAATGACAACGGAAATTGTACTCGGAGCAGCCATGAAAAAGAGTGCCATGGAAACCTCCGCACCATCTCCATCCAACAAACCAAGCAGCACAGGTAATATTGGTACGTCACTCAAATCTATTTCTTTATGCATACAGTTTCCCGGTCACTGAGCAGATGTTCATTCATATCGAAGGATATGCGGAAAGCAGCAAGTATTAGAATTGTTATTACCTTGAATATATCAGGTTAAAAGGAACAAAATGAGTACTATATTTCCCAGATTTGTCACATGATCTAAGTAGATTGCGATTTACATTCTAAGTCACGGAAAAAAAATCTCTATAACTGGGAAAAAAATCATATCAATTAGAAAAGTCTATATAACTACTATGAAATCTAAGTCTAGTCTTCTCAATGAAATTAGAAATATGTGTTTTACTGAATGTCTTACGTTCCGTTGGAAAACGTCCTAATGAAGTATTTTCTTCGTACTTGACGTTCATTCTCAAGAATATGATATAGAATAATAGGGAAAGAGTTAAGTCTATTTCATTCATATGCCATATGTATACCAGCTGAAGAACCTCCTAATGAAGTATTTTTCTCGTACTAGGCGTTCATTCTGAAGAATATTATATAGAAAAATAGGGAAAGGGTTAATTCCGTTTCATCTTAGTACATAGCGATGAATTAACCTCACAACAGAAAAAGCTAATAATCTTTAGGATGCCACCTGACTCCATTAGAATGAGAGTAACATTGGCTAACATGTTTTCATTTTATATTCTTTCGCTTATGACAGTCACAACTTATAATCACGCGATAGTGACAGAATTCATTAACACTATGAGACAGACGAAAGGATAATGAATAAATAATAAGGCCTGGATATTCACTGCCAACCACAGACGAAAGCATTTTATTCCGATATACTCCGAAGTACACACACACACACACACACACACACACACACACACACACACACACACACACGGCCCGGTAGCTCAGTGGTTAGAGCGCTGGCTTCACAAACCAGATGACCGGGGTTCGATTCCCCGGCCGGCTGGAGACATTTGGGTGTGTCTCCATTCACGTGTAGCCCCTGTTCACCTAGCAGTGAGTAGGTACGGGATGTAAATCGAGGAGTTGTGACCTTGTTGTCCCGGTGTGTGGTGTGTGCCTGGTCTCAGACCTATCCGAAGATCGGAAATAATGAGCTCTGAGCTCGTTCCGTAGGGTAACGTCTGGCTGTCTCGTCAGAGACTGCAGCAGATCAAACAGTGAATTACATACACACACACACACACACACACACACATTATATATATATATATATATATATATATATATATATATATATATATATATATATATATATATATATATATATATATATATATATACACACACACACACATATATATATATATATATATATATATATATATATATATATATATATATATATATATATATATATATATATATATATATATATATATATATATATATATATATATATATATATATATATATATATATATATATATATATTTCATGCCTAGAATTAAAATTCTTCGTTATGATCTTTTCCATGCCCTCGCTGGCTTAAACCCTCGGAAGGCTTATGGTCCTGATGGGATCCCTCCTATTGCTCTCAAAAACTGTGCTTCTATCATTCCTTCTTGCTGGAAGTTTGCCTACATTTAGCCTGTTCCCAAAAAGGGTGACCGTTCTAATCCCTCAAACTACCGTCCTATAGCTTTAATCTCTTGCTTGTCTAAAGCTTTTGAATCTATCCTAAATAGGAAGATTCTCAAACACCTGTCACTTCACAATCTTCTATCTGATCGCTAGTATGGCTTCCGTCAAGGTCGCTCTACTGGTGATCTTCTTTTGGAGATTTCGGTGAAACTTTTGCTGTAGCGTTAGACATATCAAAAGCTTTTGATAGAGTCTGGCAAAAAGCTTTGATTTCAAAACTGCCCTCCTACTGTTTCTATCCCTCTCTCTGCAACTTTATTTCAAGTTTCCTTTCCGACTGTTCTATTGCTGATGTGGTAGATGGCCACTGTTCTTCTCCTAAATCTATTAATAGTGGTGCTCCTCAGGGTTCTGTCCTATCACCCACTCTCTTTCTTTTACTCATTAATGACCTTCTTAACCGAACTTCTTGCCCTATCTACTCCTAAGCTGATGATACCACCCTACATCTTTCCACGTTTCCACGTCATTTCAGAGACGACCAACCCTTCAGGAAGTCAACAGATTAATCAGGGACGCCTGACTTCTGCTCTTTCTAAGATTTCCGATTGGGGCAGAGAAAATCTAGTAGTTTTCAATGCCTCAAAAATTCAATTCCTCCATCTATCAACTCGACACAACCTTCCAGACAACTATCCCCTCTTCTTCAATGACACTCAACTGTCTCCCTCTTCCACACTGAATATCCTCGGTCTGTCCTTTACTCATAATCTTAACTGGAAACTTCACATCTCATCTCTTGCTAAAACAGCTTCTATGAAGTTAGGCGTTCTGAGGCGTCTCTGCCAGTTTTTTTCGCCCCTCCAACTGCTAACTCTGTACAAGGGCCTTATCCGTCCCTGTATGAAGTACTCTTCGCATGTTTGGGGTGTTCTAGTCACACAATTTTACTAGATAGGGTGGAATCAAAAGCTTTTCATCTCATCAACTACCCTTCTCTGACTAACTGTCTGAAATATTGCATCTCTTTCTATCTTTTATTGCTATTTTCATGCTAACTGTTCTACTGATTTTCCTAACTGCGTGTCTCCCCTCCTCCTGCGGCCTCGCTGCACAAGGCTTTCTTCTTCCTCTCATCCCTATTCTGTCCAACTCTCTATTGTAAGAGTTAACCAGTACTCTCAATCATTCATACCTTTCACTGGTAAACTCCAGAATTTACTGCCTAGATTTTCTCTCGACGATTTTCTGCCAACCTTTTTTTCTCGAGTTTGGTCACATAGGGTACCAAACTTCCTTGCCGAGTACTGTTGCATTATGGGAGATAATTATTTTAAGGGGGAGGTATCGAGGCATTTGCTCCCTAATTTTAACTGACGCTTTTGCTCTTTGTAGAGAGCCAGCACTCAAATGGGCCTTTATATATATATATTATATATATATATATATATATATATATATATATATATATATATATATATATATATATATATATATATATATATATATATAATTTTTCAGCTCAATACTATAATTGTTATAGTTAATGAAACCATTTAACTTCTAAGCCAAAAAATAATGACGTTGTGATGTGCTTTGGGAGGAAGTGATATCGGTTATTTTGTGGCTGGGTGTTACGTGTATTGTGATATGTTGTGTAATATCGGTTGTTGAGTGGGTGGCTACTATGTGCAGTACGATATGGTTTTTTGTGGTATGACTGTGAGATATGGGTTGCTGTGTCTATTGTGGATCTTGTGATGCAAGTGATATCATGTAGCGTGGCGGCTGGGAGTTAAGCTGTGGCCTCGGCCGACGAACTCTTAATACCTTCTGCTCACAATTTACTGAATATCTAAGGTCAAAGAGCTATATGACGCTGAAAAATTTTACATTTGTAATATTCATTTAACTTCATGGTGCTTCATTTGCATAATTTGTTTAACTTCGTAACTTGCAAATTTTTCTTCAGACATACGGGGCATGGTCTTCCTTGCTCAATGCAAACTCTTTCTTACCATAAATTCATTACGTTTGACTCTTTCAGAATACTGCGAATATACTTTTCAATTTTTTATTTTATTTTATTAATTCTTATCTATTTATTCGTGTGATATATATATATATATATATATATATATATATATATATATATATATATATATATATATATATATATATATATATATATATATATATATATATATATATATATATATATATATATATATATATATATATATATATATATATATATATATATATATATATATATATATATATATATATATATATATATATATATATATATATATATATATATATATATATATATATATATATATATATATATATATATATATATATATATATATATATATATATATATATATATATATATATATATATATATATATATATATATATATATATATATATATATATATATATATATATATATATATATATATATATATATATATATATATATATATATATATATATATATATATATATATATATATATATATATATATATATATATATATATATATATATATATATATATATATATATATATATATATATATATATATATATATATATATATATATATATATATATATATATATATATATATATATATATCTATCTATCTATCTATCTATCTATCTATCTATCTATCTATATATATATATATATATATATATATATATATATATATATATATATATATATATATATATATATATATATATATATATATATATATATATATATATATATATATATATATATATATATATATATATATATATATATATATATATTATAAAGGACAATATCTCCTTAAAAGTAATGATATATTCGTAATTGATATTTGAACAGAACATAGTGATATTATTTGACATGAGACTACCTATTTGTTTTTCTCATTACTGCATTTGTTCCTTTTTATTTTACGTTGTGTTGTGTCAAAAAGATTCGCGACTGGCTGGTACTAAAAATTCAATGTAATAGCTTGACAGGAATTCATGGAAAAATAAACCTTACATGTTTTAAACAGGGATGCGTTGGTGGGATGCGCGAAGAACTTTTGTGCTGCTAAGTTTTTTGGGACTGACAGTGGCCTACATGGTGCGGGTGTGTTTGTCTATCGCCATCGTGGCCATCGTGAAGAAGAACGTGACTACCGACATAAGTGACAGCAACGACACGTGTCCTCTCCCAGACGGCGCCATCACGGACAATGACGTGGTGAGTGGGAAATTATTTTCTTGTTGAACATTTTTTGCTCTTTTTGTTTGTTTGTCTGTCTGTTTATTTGTTTGTTTGCTTGTTTAAAGTCCGTTCATCCAAAGAATCCAGGCCGAAACTGCTAGTTCGGTTGGCAGCCCTGCCCACCCCCGCCGCCACTAAACCTTCCCGACACTTCAATTTTCTTCAAGTACATTTATTTTTCTTCAAGCTATAAACTTGTATATCTATTGAGTTAAGTGAAGAAAAATAAATGTACTTGAAGAAAAAATGTCGGAAGGTTTAGTGGCGGCGGGGTGGCTGCCAACCGAACTAGCAGTTTCGGCCTGGATTCTTTGGATGAACGGACTATAGGTGTTGTTGTTGTTGTTGATGTTGTTGTTGTTGTTGTTGTTGTTGTTGTTGTTGTTGTTGAAAACACAAATAAGGGAAACTTCTTTATCTATCTATCTATCTATCTATCTATCTACCTATCTATCTATCTACCTATCAATCTATCTATCTATCAATATACATATCGCTGACAGCACCTCTAGAAAAAATTCCACTTCATTCATTTATATATTTTCAGGGAGGAGAGTATGAGTGGGACGATCATATTCAGGCTATTCTTCTGGGGGCATTCTTCTACGGGTACACGGTGTCAAACTTCCCTGGAGGTCGAGTGGCGGAATACTTTGGGCCCAGACTCACGGTGGGCCTCGGAATTTTGGTTCCTTCCGTCCTGACACTGTTGTCGCCACTGTGCATTTACACGTCCCCTGTTCTGTTTATTGTTCTCAGGGTGTTGGAAGGAATGACTCAGGTTTGTTTACTGATTACTCTTTGTGAAATGTTACTTTGATAAATATAACTTCTTTTTTTTTTAACACTGGAGGTCAATTATCGGACCCCTCTAACACACACCTCCAACTATTTATAGACTGCCTTTTAAAGCACCATAATTAACTTAAATCTACCTGCTGGGCTCCCAACAGACCATGTTAATTGACCTGGCATACTTTCCATGGTTGTCGTTTTGACTAAATTTTGAGAGTCCACGTAGTAAACGTATCCACACCTTCCTGCTTCAAATTTATCATTATTTCGAACTGTTATTTACTGTCAGTATTGAAGATATAGTTTCCACACGCGATGCAGGCAGTGGTAATATCAAACACAAAATTTTGAGGATTTACTATCAATCTATAAAGGCTTCCACTCAACAAACTTTCTTGGTTATTGCTGAGGTCGGATGACGGAGCTTCCATTGTACTGTCAGTTCAGTATTTCTTTGAATAAATTCGTATATTCATGACTTCTTCACAGAACAACGGAAAGTTGTTGATTTTTTTTTTCGTTTCTTTTCTGTCGACAGGGAGTGACTTTTCCTGCGATGCATTTCATGATGTCAGCGTGGGTTCCCCCTAAGGACAAAGCCAAGTATTGGAGTCTACTAGGATCAGGTTACAGCCGCTTTATGTTGATGTGATGTAGGGAGGGATGAAAGTTCGGATAGAAGAAGCTAGACACCTTTAGGATACATTAATGTGAATAACAGAGACCCTCTGATTTTACGGCAGAAAACCACGAGCAGGTTACTCATCTTTTTAACAAAAGAAGATTTTTTAAATACTGCTGTTTTAAGTAAGTCTTGTCAACTATTTAACATAGAACAATGACAGTTTTGTCACCAGATTTAGCTTAATTTCTAAAATAGTTGAGTATAAGGATAGGCAGATCGACTTCTCTAAGAGTGTAGGTGTTATTGACGATGTGGGGCAAAGTAATCTATCTAAAAATAAATAAATAAGATAAATAAATGGAATAAAATCAAATAAATAGTTGGTTTTCTCTAAAGTTTTCCACATAATCATTGTATTTAACTGTTTAGTAATCAAAATAGAGAATCATAAATAAATATTTTTTTCATAAAATCATAATGTCTAAGGTATGCAAATCGGCACGGTGGTGGCGATGTCTGTGGGTGGGTGGCTGTGCAGTACAACCTTCCTGGGTGGGTGGCCGTCAGTCTTCTATGTGTTTGGAGGTTTGGGTGTGATTTGGGCAATCCCTTGGTTCCTTTTGATACACGACCTTCCTGAGCACCACCCCAGGATTTCTGATGCCGAGTTGCAGTACATTCTAGAGCATCGCCATTACGCCAAGAGAGATAAGGTGATGCGTGTGCTTATCTTCCTATCAGCAATGATGGATGGGAGTACGTTGATTTTATACATTATGTAATAACTACACATATTTCTACTTAATCCTAACAAATTACAATATATATATATATATATATATATATATATATATATATATATATATATATATATATATATGTTACTACTATATTATAAAACAAACATTCTCATCTCTTATTGTAGGTGGTGGCCATTCCTTGGAGACACATAGCAACATCACCACCATTCTGGGCAATAATGGCATCCAGTTTTTGTTACAACTACAGCTTCTATACTCTACTTACAGAACTACCTACATATTTCAACAAAATTCTGCATTTTGATATGAGCACGGTCAGGGAGGACCTAAGTGATGTGATATATATGTTCTTTTGAACAATAGGAACAAGAACAACTGATAACAATAATTACGGTAGCAGTAATATTAATAATGATGATGATAATAAAAGTTTTAATAATAATAATAATAGTAATGATGGTGATGATGACGATAATAATAATAGTAATAATAATGATAATAATAATAATAATAATAATAATAATAATAATAATAATGATAATAATAATGATAATAATAATAATAATAATAATAATAGTAATAATAATAATAATAACAATAATAACAATAACATTGTTTCTTACTTTTCTCTTCCAGAATGGCCTAAGTTCGGCTTTGCCGTACATCGTGCAGTGCCTTGCATCCGTCTCCTGGGGAATGTTTGTTGATATACTTCAAAAAAGAAATGTTCTATCAGTGAAGACTGTGAGGAGACTGTCAACGTCTTTAGGTGAGATATCGGTCATATGTGAAAACTGCAATTCATTTACTAATTTATTAAATTCATGTACAATTATTTTGTTTGATAATTTTCCAAACGTGACGTGCTTTGAAGATTTTTTTTTTTCTTTCGTATCGGTATAGACTTGTAGAATTTATGTGTTAAAAACTTTGAGAAGTCACATACACCTTTCTTCTCTCCCAGCCTTGTATTCGTCTGCAGTCTGCTTAATAGGGATGATGTGGGTGAACTGTGATCCTACCGTGGCCATGGTTGTCATGTGCCTGGCAGTTGGTCTTATTGGACCAATTGGTAGTGGTTCCCCTGTATCAGAGCAAGATATTGCCCCTAACTTAGCTGGCACCCTCAAGGGCCTCACCAACACCCTGGGCTCAGCAACGGGCTTCGTGGCACCGGCCGTCACCGGTGCCATCACCAAAGGCAACGTAAGTCTTCGTTCGATACTGATTCAGATCAAAAGTCACCACGGAATCCCAAATTCTTTTTTCTTATCATTTTTCCTCATATCTTCCCTTCATAGAAATCATAAGAATCTTTATATGTATAGCATGTGTAGATGTATCGGAGGATGTTTATTATGAAGATAAGAAAATGCCATCCACTAGAAAGAGGGAGGCTTTTGGGAAAGGAAGAATTTGTGTAGAACAGAATTTTGCTGTCAGGTAATTGTGCTAAAAGTTTTTTTTTTTTTTTTTTTTTTGGAAAGGGAAGAAAGTCTTTTTGTCCTTCATGAACTTTGAGAAAGAGTATGATAGGACTGACAAGAAATGACTATGGGATATTCTGAAAGAATGTGTAGTTCGATGCAGGTTGCTGGAAGGAAGGAAAAATTTCTTAATAAACAAACAGCAGGTATATGTGAGAGTTGGTGATGGTGTGAGTTCTTAGAGTACGTACATGTACATGTGCACATTATTGTCTCCACTCATTACCAGATGGTTACACCAGAGGGTGTTCGTTACCCAATTCATATTTACAGTATACTTAAAAGTAATAAATTAATGAATGGAAAAATGAAAAGTCTAAACTTTTTCCTCCCTCAGCATACTGTGTCAGCGTGGAATACAGTTTTCGTCATAGCTGCTATCTTCAACGTGATATTCTGCACCATATATGTAATTTTTGTAACTGATAAAGTTCAGCCATGGAATGATTCTGAACCTAAGAAAATAAGGTGAGTATACAAAACTATATTTGTACAAAAAATATTTTCAACGTATTTCTCATACTCTCAAAAAATAGATAAATAGAAATACCGAAACGATGATTTACTTCTAGCGAGGTTTAATAGCACTAGTTCAGGGTGTACTGTGAACTTTCCATTAAAGCTAGTTGTGATTTCGATGAACGTTTCCCTTTGTCTCATAACTCAAGGGAGCAGTCACAGCCTCCCCTCTAAAGACAACTCACTTCAACTCAACTTCACTCAAAACTACGTGCACTTAACACACACACACTTCATTTAAAATAAAAGAATAAAAAATGGCGACTCCAAATCCTAGCTTCGGAGTCCCCTACTAGGGAGGGGACCAGAAATGTCCCCAGTTCGGATTTCTCTCGGTGACGACCCAAAATGTCTTGACACCTCCCTCAACTTTTTCTTCATTAACTTCTGCAACATTCACGGTCTTAGATCTAATTTTCAATCTGTAGAACACCACCTCTCCTCTACTAAACCTCATCTTCTTTTCCTCACCGAAACACAGCTGTCTGAAGCTACTGACAGTAGCCCCTTCTCTGTTCCCTCCTACTTTTTCTATCCTCATTCTCGTTCTAACGCTGAATGTTGCGTCTATGTGCGCAACGACATAACTTACTCTCGTGCCCACGGTCTCGAATCCTCCAAGATTTCCGCCATCAGGCTTCGACTCAATAGTTACTAACTAAATTTATCTGTGCTGTCTATCTCTCCCCTAACTCCTCTGACTATGGTAAATTCTTTGACTATCTAACTTCCAAAGTGGAGCACATGCTGTTCCTCTACCCTTTCGCAGAAATCTCCATCCTTGGAGATTTCAATGTTCACCACCAGCTTTGGCTTTCCTCTCCCTTCACTGACCATCCTGGTGAACTAGCCTTCAACTTTGCTATCCTTCATGACCTAGAACAACTGGTGCAACACACTGCTCGTATACCTGAGGCCGTCTTGGAGACACGCCCAACATTCTTGATCTCTTCCTTACCTCTAATCCTTCTGCTTATTCTGTTACCCTATCTTCTCTGTTGGGCTCCTCTGATCACAATCTCATTTCCGTATCTTGTCCTATTTCTCCAATCCCTCCTCAGGATCCCCGAAAGAGGAGGTGCCTCTGGGATTTTGCCTCTGCCAATTGGGAGGACCTGAGGAGATTTTATGCTAATTTTCCGTGGAATGATTACTGTTTCCGTGTCAGATACTCTGGTGATCTTCTGGCTTTCCTTACTGAATCTTGGTCATCCACTTTTAGAGATTTCAGTGAAATTTTTGCTATCGCGTTAGACATATCAAAAGCTTTTGATAGAGTCTGGCATATAGCTTTGATTTCAAAACTGCCTTCGTATGGTTTTTATCCTTCTCTCTGCAACTTTATCTCAAGTTTCCTTTCCGACCGTAAGATTGCAGCCATGGTAGATGGCCACTGTTCTTCTCCTAAATTTATTAATAGTGGTGTTCCTCAAGGTTCTGTTCTGTCACCCACTCTTTTTCTACTATTCATTAATGACCTTAACCAAATTACGCTGGTGATGTCACTCTCCATCTTTCCACGTCTTTTCAGAGACGATCAACCCAACAGATCATGCAGGGACGCCACAGAACGCCTGACTTTCTAAAATTTCTGATTGGGTGGAGGAAACTTAGTAGTTTTCAATGCCTCAAAAAATTAATTCTTCCATCTCTCAACTCGACACAACCTTCCAGTCAACTGTCACTCTCTTCTACATTGAATATCCTCAGTCCGTCCTTTACTCATAATCTTGACTGGAAACTTCACATCTCATCTCTTGCTAAAATAATTTCTCTGAAGTTAGGCGTTCTGCGGCGTCTCCGCCAGTTTTTCTCTCATCTCCAACTGCTAACTCTGTGCAAGGGCCTTATCCGTCATTGTATGGAATACTCCTCGCATGTTTGGGGGCTTCTATTCACACAGCTTTATTAGATAGGGTGGAATCAAAAGCTTTTCGTGTCATCAACTCCCCTCCTCTGACTGACTATCTTCAGCCTCTCTCTCTCTCTCTCTGCCGAAAAGCTACATCTCTTTCTATCTTTTACCGCTATTTTCGTGCTAACTTCTACTGATCTTGCTAACTGCATGTCTTCCCTCCTCCTGCGGCCCCGCTGCACAAGGCTTTCTTCTTCCTCTCATCCCCTATTCTGTCCAACCCGCTAATACAAGAGTTAACCAGTAAGGAGGCGGTAGCATAGTGGATAAGGTGGTGAGCGTGGGATCGGGCAGACGTCCACGCGTAGGTTCGAATCCCACCACGTACAACCTTAAAACACTGCCATTTGTCGAGTGGTTTAAAGTTAACTATATGTCACCATGTTACCCAGGTTCTAGGTGGTTACACCCAAGATGAGCTTGGGTGGTGATATGGGCCCTAATATGGGTACCACTATAAATAAAATTGCCTGCGCCACTAATGGGTGGAAGCTGAACAGCGCTTCTCATACACTCTTCAAGTGTGCCTACAGGCGTAACGTAAAGAAAAAAAAAAAAAAACTCTCAATCATTTATACTTTTCTCTGGTAAACTCTGGAACTTCCTGCCTGCTTCTGTATTTCGGTCTTCCTACGACTTGACTTCTTTTAAGATGGAGGTTTCAAGACATTTGTTCCTTAATTTGGGCAAAATCTTTAGCACTCTATAAGCGAACTAGCACTTCAAGTGGGCCTTTTATATATATATATATATATATATATATATATATATATATATATATATATATATATATATATATATATATATATTTTGATGCCATTGGCTGGTTTCCCTCCTGCATAAGAATAAATAAATAAATAAATGAATATTGCACAGATCATTAATTTTCAACATACACGAAAATTTTATATCACTCAGATAAGAAAAAAAAATTTCGCTTAAGGTTCATTAAAATTTAAAAATACACACCAAAGCTCTTTCTTTAATGACTTTATGTTTAATAACGAGAAGGAATGCGATAATTTCGGTTAACACGGAATGACTGGAAGTTTTGAAACTGAGATGGTAAATAAATACATGCAAATAAATCAACAGATAAATAGACAAATATATATAAATAAAAAATAATCATATAAAAATAATAAAAATGAAGATAAGAATTAATGGGTAAATGAATTAAAATTGATTAAGAGATGAATATGAAGTAAACGAAAAGTAAAAAGATTGCTTATATTGTGAAGGTCAGATGGTTTCTTGCAACTTCCCTTGTTTCCTTGTTTTCTTATGTTCTTATTTCCTCTAAATTTAAAGCTTGTCAGTCATTCCTC
>NC_059301.1:21464753-21484753 GCF_017591435.1 Portunus trituberculatus | reverse complement strand
CAAAATGCCAGAGATACCACTGTTTTGGGCAAGGATTCTTTAAGGATATATGGGTTCAATGAGCGGGCTGGAGGAATTAATTAGGGAGCTTATAGCTTCTAACAGATGGCGCGTGGGTCGCAGATAGTAAGGGGATGAGGGATGGGGGTGTCCATCAGTGGGGAGGATGAGTACCTGCCGTTACAAGATTCAAACAGTAGGTCAGTCACAGGAAGGAGCGCAAGGCACATCAGCCATCGCCTGCCTCCGCCTGGGCCACAACACACTCAGTGCTCACTTGCACCACCTACGTCTGTCTCATGACCACTTCTGCCCTTGGTGTAAGACTACCCCTGAGGCCATGGAACATTTCCTGCTTTAGTGCCCACGCTTCCACTCTCAACATACTGCACTACGCTCCCGGCTCTCAGCCCTGGCCATCACAACACTCGACCTGCCCACCCTCCTGGCGGCCTCAGGTGTCCACCCCTCCTGGCAACCTGCTGTCCTTCGCCTTACTTGTGCCTTCTTGAGGAAGACCAGTCAGCTACCACGCCTGATACCCACACAGAACTACCCCAGGGCTCATAAGGATCCAAAAGAGGCCGTGAAGATCTATGGATCCTTTTGAGCCCTGGGGTACTCCTGTGTGGGTATCACAGGCATGGTAGCTGGCCGGTCTTCCTCAAGAAGGCACAAGTAAGATGAAGGACAGCAGGTTGCCAGGAGGGGTGGCCGCCTGAGGCCGCCAGGAGGATGGGTGGGCATGTCCAGTGTTAGGATGGCAACGGTGGAGAGCCGGGAGCTGGAGTGTAGTGCAATATGTTGAGAATGGAAGTGTGGGCATCAAAGCAGGAAATGTTTCATGGCCTCAGAGGTAGTCTTACACCAAGGGCAGAAGGGGTCAGGAGACAGACATAGGTGGTGCAACTGAGGAGTATGGTGTGGCCCAGGCGGAGGCGGGCAGAAAACGCATATATATATATATATATATATATATATATATATATATATATATATATATATATTATTTGCCTTATAAGTTCATAACCACGAGAGAATGCAGGGAAAAATTGGGGGTGGGGAGGAAGCATGGGAGAAATCTTCTTAAGTTACTCCTGAAAACGTTTTCTATGAAAGTACTCGCTTCTAACAGATGGCAGCACCGTCGCTGTCCTCCAAACTTAAACCCACACCACAACTTCCTCTCTGTATATTCCTTGGTTTTGGGGATCCTGTGGAAGGATTAGAGTGATAGGACAAGATACAGATATGAGTTTATGATCAGAGACACCCAACAGAAAAGATAAGGTAACAACATAAACAGAAAGATTAGTTGTTAGGAAAAGATCAAGGATGTTGGATGCAGTATCTCCAAGACAGTAAGGAATAAGAGTAGGGAGGGCCATGCAGGGATAAACAGCAGATAAAAGCAGCCTCCACTCTGTACACAACCTCATTTACTATCAACACTAAACCACACACCCTTCATACATGTACACATTCTTACCAATGAAAGAAAAGAAATTGCTTTGTGTCCTCATCTAAGAAAGTTTTTTTGTATACAAGTTCCCTTGATGAATCAAAGCAAGAATGGTGCCTCCTATCATGAGTGGATACCTTCTCTAACCTTTCTAACCTCAATAGTTGAGGTCTCAAAATAACATTTAATTTCCATTCTCCCTTTCTTTTTTATTCTATGATTTAATGTGATTACTTCTTAAAAATTTTATAACAAATTGTATATCAGCAGTAATATTCTGAGTGAAAAATTTTCTTATACTTTCTAGAAATAAATGGTGGGAACCCATCCCACTACCCTGACCTGACAAGGACACACATACTCCGTTTTGGGAGCCCAGCACAGCATGTTAGGTCACATATCTTGCCTGCCTCAGCCTCCATCCTGGGTGCTGAGATCAGTGAGTCAGGTTCCAGACAGAGACAAACATGTATGCTCCACCCACACTAAACACCACTCCACATGATACACTACAATAGAGAAGTTGTTGGTGTCTGCATATCCTCTGGCTCCTGAACACACAACATAAGCCATTGAGGAATATTACTTAATAGTCGTATTACATTTATTAACCTTCTATATTAGTTACTAATCTCTTTCTAAAATGTGTAACCAGCAGGTACAATACTGATCAATGGAAAATGATTCCAATAATCTTAAAACAAGGGGAGTGTTGCTGGGATGCACGAAAAACTTTGATGCTGTTGAGCTTCTTGGGACTGATGACATTCAGCATAATGGAGGTGTATCTGTCAATTGCCATTGTGGCCATAGTGGAGAAGAACATGACAACTGACACAACTGAGGATGAGGCAAAAAACACGTGTCCCATTCCAGAGGACGCTCCAGAGGGCAGTGTGGTGGTAAGTATGATACCCTGCCCTTTCTAAGCTTTTCTGTCTGCTATTGTTGCTAATGATGATGATGCAAGCTAAGTAGGACTATGTGATATTCATTACCATCTTGACAACTGCCATTCAAATTCTTGACCTCCCGCTAGGCAAAAAAGTTTTTGAGAAATAATCCTAATTGTAATGTGATACTATAGTATAGTACTATGTGGCTCAGAGTGACTCTGAACATCTGAAGTTATGACCAGATTGAAAGCAAGGTAGGTCAGTGCACACACAGACACAACATCCACCTAAGAGAAAGTAGAAAGCAATAAAGAAAGGTTTAATGCCAGAAGTATCTTCACATATTTGTGTTTCAGTGAGGAAAATAAAATCAGGTTTAGTAAAAGGGAAGATGTTGCACAAATCACAGTCTATATATTAAAGGCAGTGAAAAAGTTGAGTGGTATGTTAAGAGATTGAATCTGACCTCAGGACATTTTTGGTTTCCTCTTGACTCCAAGTACATGTATAGTATTATTGGAGCTTCTACCCCCTCTCTCTCTCTCTCTCTCTCTCTCTCTCTCTCTCTCTCTCTCTCTCAGTTTAGAATGAATAGTGTAGTTTCAGATGCATATAATGTTGCATAAAAGAAGATATTCAGCTTTAGAAGGCAAGTTGTGACTGCCTCTGTAGTGTTGTAAAACACAAAGGGAGACATTCAAGATTACACCAGGGTCAAAAGCAGGTTCACAGCATCTATTGGCTACTTATTTTTTTTTTTTTTTTTTTACCTTAAGGCCTATAGTGCCTGTAGGCACACTTGAAGAGTGTACAGGAAGCACTGTTCAGCTTCCACCCATTAGTGGCGCAGGCAATTTTATTTACAGTGGTACCCATATTAGTGCCCATATCACCCCCCAAGCTCATCTTGGGTGTAACCACCTAGAGCCTGGGTATCATGGTGACATGTAGGTAACTTTAAACCACTCAACAAATGGCAAAGTGTCTAAGGCTGTACATGGTGGGATTCGAACCTACGCATGGATATCTGCCCGATTCCACATTCACCACTTTATCCACTATGCCACTGCCTCATGTGACCTCTCAAGGAATAATTACTATGGATCTCTTAACATTCCTGTACTGTCTAATCTTTCATTCTTTATTTTATCGGTCATTAAACATTGATAAGCAGTGAATGCTGGCCATATCCTTCCAGATCCACCTGACATCAATGTTTGTCTTTAATTATTTAATTACATTTTCTCTAAACTATGGTTGCTATTTACCTTATAGTTCATGGAGTGTGCATAAAGATGTTTTGCATTGCAGTGTTCTGTACATCCTGAGAACTGTGCATCCATTCTTACTGTAATCTTTAGTGAATCTTCTTATACAAAGATTTACATATTAACCTTTTATCTATTTATTTCTAATAGGATATTTTGCACCTACTTATACCATTAGTCTTCATTATTACATAATTAACAAGCAAATAGTATGCAGGTAGAATTATGTCTTCTATTGATATGTGTTTCCTTTTTTATATTGGATTTGCTTGATGTTAAATTGGAAGTCTTTGGTTTTATGGTTTCGTGTTGCTAGCATCAGAATTAATGTCTACAAAATTAATTACTGTTACATTAACACTGAAAATACACCACCATCTGTCTCTTGAGCACGTCAACTTTCTATATTTTTAAAAGAGGCTCTTATTTGATCTACTAGTGCACAGTAACACCTGTTTTACTGCAGATTTCAGAGCTAAAATTTTGACAACTGGAGTTGCATCCTAAAACTTGTTTGAACCTTTGATTAGATTATTATCTCCAGTGTATCATGATTTTTTTTATTTTATTTATTTATTTATTTTTTTTTTTCTTAATTCCCTTATTAATGTTGTCTTGTCAATGTTGTCCTAGTGGTAAATTAAGATGAAGGAATGACCATGTGTCCTAGTAGTCTTATTCTTTGAGGCATTCAGTTCAGACTTCAACAGAAGCTTGTACTAGTATTTACATTGAAAGTTCGTTAATCTGACGAGCAGGGGACCAGGAGTGCAGATTATCAGGATGTACCCTTTAAAACGCTATACACAAATAATAAAGTAGTAAGTAATAAAAGGTTTAGACATGATATATGGGTTGTTTTACTATGCAAATATGACTCCATACACATCAGCTACATCTTGATCCGCCAAACGTTTCTCACCATCAACATCAATAGCCTGTGTGCTACATGCATGTTTATTATTATCCATCCCAGAACCTGGATCTTTTGGCCATTGGGACTGGGAATCAGTAAATGGTGATCATCCCTGTCTGTATTCTAGATGAATCTCAGAACTGTTACACTCTAGTAACCACCAAGCAGAGCACTGGCGGTTCAAAGACTAGTATTTATCAGCTGTTCTACCAGTACCAGGGGTGTTTCTTGGGAATGAAAACATTGAGGGCTGAGCCCAGACCCTTATAGGGAACTCTGGGAATCCTTCCTGGGAAAAAAAAACTATTTCTGTGCTTTCTTTAGATAGTAGAAGGATTCTAGCAAAAAAAAAAAAAATTTTTGACAAGCAAAGTCATATTCCCTCTGCAGTTTTTAAAACATGTGAGGTTATATGATTTTTTTGTTTTAGTTTGCACTCACTGAAAATGGGACACTACAACTTCTCTACTCTTTAGTGGCTTGTTAATGGGCAGTTCTGTTATATTTCTTCTTAAGTTGAATTATCTGGGGCTAAAGAAAAAAAATCTGGGGCTAAAGCCTCGGATGCTCAGGCCAGATGACGCCACTGACCAGTAACCCATGGAACTGGTTCTGGAACCAGTTCTGACAGTTCTACCAGTGAAAGGAAAAGGTTTCTTGAATAATTTTGAGTTACTGGTTTCTGCCCCACCACTACTAAGTTGGTTGGAGGTAGGGGAGCATAGGTAGCAGCTAGGGTGCTCCTGTTGCCTTGTTTCAATTTGTAAAAGGACCTAATTTTGGCTAAAATTAATTTCTTTTGCTCCATAAAAAATTTGAACTATTGAGAAATTTGAATTATTGATGTCCAGATTAACAGACTTCTACTGTACTATCATCCTTCAGAAAAGGTGGATACCATCCTTTGCTACCTTAATTGTGTTTGGACATTTACATCACATGGTGATGAGGATAGGTTCAGTGTCCAAAGGCCTAACTACCTTTTCACTTTTATTTTTTACAAAACAAAAGCCCAGTACTTTAAGCTATATGATTACATCACCACTATACATTCATAAATATAATAAATAAATAATAAAAAAATAAATAAATAGGCTTCATTTCTTTACATATTTTCAGGTATCAGACTATGATTGGAGTGAACAAACTCAGGCCTTTAATTTGGGTGCATTCTTCCTCGGCACAATGGCAACAAACTTCCCTGGGGGCCGAGCGGCAGAATATCTAGACTCGTGTTTGGGTTGGGAATTTTTATTTCTTCAATCCTGACAGTGCTATCCCCGCTGTGTGTTTATACGTCCCCTGGTCTACTGATTGCTCTCAGGGTGCTGGAGGGCATGGCTCAGGTTTGGTTAAATGTGTTGTTGTAGATTACTGTTCATTAATTGTTTCTGACCACACTGACATTGTCTCTGTAAATTTATTATTTATAGGAAATCCTATTTATGATCACTTCACAAAAAGCTGAATACTGTGCCAGCAGGGGGTGTGTTTACCTTCTCTACACTTCTTGATGTCATCATGGATTCCTCCCAAAGGCAAGGCAATGTACTAGAGTATAATAATAACAGGTACAGTACCAACCTGATAGAACCTATGAGAGCTTCTCAGATATATATACATATATATATATATATATATATATATATATATATATATATATATATATATATATATATATATATATATATATATATATATATATATATATATGAGAGAGTTAGTTTATAATTCTGAAATTACACAATTACAGGAAAAATTTTCCATGCAAAAATATAATTATTATCTATAAACTGTAAATGAATGATATTGATGCACTGTTACGTTCACCGGTTAAACTGGTAAGATTGGCATCGGAGAGCCGGTGAACAATAACAATAAAAAAACACTGCAGGTTCAACTGGTGAGGAAATGCAAAAGGGGTCACTTTAAAAGCTACTTTAATAACCCATAATGAAATTGACACATATATAACAAGAAACATGAAACACAGATATATAACATGAAACACAGGAAAATGACATACACATATACATATAACACAGTAATAAATACAACAATAAAGAACCCAACTTAATACCTAACAATAATCCTAATCCTATATAGAGGCAATGTGGAAAACACGGACGAGGGAAGTGATACTTATGCGGTGTCGCAGTGGTGAAATGCTGGGTGATGGTTGATCCCACGGCAGAACCAAGAGGCGTTGTGTTCACTGGTTGAGGCTTGGATCTCAACTGCCAATCCAGAAAACCAAGAGCTGGCTCAACACTTTCGGTTGAGTCGAAAGGGCCGCGTGAATCCAACTTCGGGACAGTAGCCGGGCTTCATGAAACGGTGACGTGGAAGGTTCACGAGACGGTGGCGTGGAAGGTTCACGAGACGGTGACGTGGAAGGGAGGCGGAGAGGTGGCGAACGAGGTAACAAGCGGAGGAGGTGATGGTAGTAATGCATGTTACGGGCGGGCCGTAACATTTCCTCCCCCCTAAGACCTCCGTAATGGGCTCATGAAGGAGGTGAGACGGGAGATCTTGATAAGGCGTCGGCGATGATGTTGTCCACCCCCACCACCAGACACAGCACCTCGCAAAGGAAGAACCTGCAGAAGCTTGAAGCGCACATCGGAGGAGACGATGACGAGGAGGCGATACACGAGCCAGACAGCGGTGATGGTGGTGAGAGAGACCAGCCAGAACCAGATGAAAATGTAGATCTTCTCGTTGATGATGTTAACCGCCAGCACACACATGGTGTCGTGGGTCTCGATGGTTCCCGAAGGGCCGAACTTCCTGAAGGTGCACTTGGTGACTCTGGGGAAGATGCGTGTCATGGGATCGATGCGCTTCTCGGGGTCCATGTCAGGGAAGTTGATGACCTCCGTGCCGTAGGTGAGGAAGGTGCCGCCCAGGAACAGGTCGGTGAAGTAGATGTTGCCCTCCAAGTCCTGAGTTATGTAATTTATAGCCCTCTGGAAGGTGGCGGGAGCATTAGACACGCAAAGGGCATCACTTGGTATTGGTATAGTCCGAAGGGAGTGATGAAGGCGGATATTATTTGGGCCTCGTCCGAGAGGGGAATCTGGTAGTAACCTTTAAGCAAGTCTATAGTGGTTACAAATTTGGCTACTCCTATACTATCTATAAGGTCCTCTATCAAGGGCAATGGGTAGGAGTCTGGCAATAACTTTTAAGATCAGACTGTTGTGAAGGTGTTAAGGAAAGAAACACCTCATCAAGGTTGGACATGATTTGGCTGTTTGAGGGGCGTCCTTTAGGTGACGAGAAGAGGAATTCGATGTCGGACTCTTCCTCGGGGGGCACAGGACCAGACTCCTTTCCTATCAGACATACAGGTACAGCGCGAGACAAGTCGTCCTCTGGTTCTCTGGAGTGGTAAGGTTTCATTAGATTAATATGAACAAGTTGGGAATCCTTACGACGGTCAGGAGTGTGGACCACATAATTTAATGGACTTAGTTTTTGAGCCACAACATAAGGTCCCATGAACTTACTGTGAAGAGCATTGCCTGGAGTGGGGAGAAAAAGTAAAACCTTGTCTCCTGGTTTGAAACTTCTCATGACAGATTTGGGAAGAGAATTCTGTTGCATTTTAGTTTGAGATTTGAGGAAGTTTGATTTAGCAAAAGATCTGACTTCACTGATTTTATTCTTAAGGTTACTGATGTAGTCAGACACACTGGGGCTTGAAGGAGTATTTTGAGTAAACCATTGATCCTTTAATATTTTGAGAGGCCCCCTGATCTGTCTACCATAGAGTAATTCAAAAGGGAGTAACCTAAAGAATCTTGAGGAGATTCTCTTAAAGCGAAGAGAAGGAAAGAAATACTTTCATCCCAGTCTCCTTGATGCTCCAAGCAATACTTCTTCATCATGGATTTTAATGTTTGGTGAAACCGCTCCAGACAGCCTTGGGATTGGGGTGGTAAGCCGAGGAGGTAACATGGTCGATGTTTAGCTCATTCACTATCTGTTGGAAAAAATGGCTAGTGAAATTGCTACCCTTGTCAGACTGAATTTGTTTTGGAATTCCTACCGAGGTGAAAAAATGTATTAGATGTTTTACAATGGTCTTTGATGTGATGTTCTTAAGAGGGAATGCTTCAGGGTACCTGGTAGTGGGATCCATGAGGGTTAACAAATACTGATTCCCTCGTTTGGTTTTGGGTAAGGGCCCTACGCAGTCTAGTATGATCTTTTCGAAGGGCTCCGTCTGAACTGGAATAGGCGTCAGAGGAGCTGGCACAAGGCGTTCGTTAGGCTTACCCACAACTTGACATATGTGACATGTTTTTACATAGTGTGACACATCCTTTTTCATTCCTGGCCAAAAAAATGTTGAAGAGCCTTCTTGTAGGTTTTTTGGATGCCTAGATGACCTGACAATCCATCATGAGCTAGTTCTATAATGGCTGGTCTTACAGACAAGGGATGACAACTTGATGTGTTTCTGACCAGGTGTCTAGTTGTTTCAGTTCAGGAGGTCTGTAGGCACGCATCAGGACTCCTTCCTGATAATAAAAACAAGGCAATTTAGACATATCCTTTGTCTCACTGGCCACATGTCTGATCTTAGCCAAAGTGAGATCCTGTTCCTGAGCATTAATCAAATTCTCCTTTGAAATGATGTCATTATACAAGTTGTCAGTAGAGGCAATCATTGGTGGAGGAGGTGATGAAAGGGCAGGGGACTTGGACTGAGACCTGGTGACTGCACACACTGGGAAGAAGTGAGGGATGTTTCGTCCAGGGTCTTAGTGGGACTTTCTGTTAAGGGAGAATCAAGAACAATTAAGTTTGGAACAGCCAAGTTACCCGCAAGATCATTACCCAGTACAAGATGTACCCCGGTACTGGCAGTTCACCAGGTTTAATGGCTACCTCAACCTCTCCTGAAATGAACGGGCACTGTAAGCTAATATTAGCCAAAGGATAGGAGAGCTGTGATTCGAGACCTGTAAGGATCACCTTCTCCCCAGTGAAAGCCTGTTTGATGTTAGGGATGACATCTTCCCTTAAGATGGATTGGGCAGCACCTGTATCACGCAGAACCTTGATATTTATTGCCTTGTCTTTACCATCAGTCAGGACACTTTACCTTGATACATGTACGAGTCATAAAGTTCTAGAGGAGAGTTGACAGGGTTAGCTAGGGCCACTGGTTTCTTGTTCTCAAATGTGTTAGGTCTAGGGGACACAAAAGAAAATTGACGTTGAGAACCCTTGCAATTTGGGTGTCTACATTTCTGGATCGTGTGACCTGGCTTCTTACAGTATGTACACCAGGGGGAATTATATGCATTTGGCGAGAATCCGGTTGGCTTACCACCCGCGCCCCAAAACCTTCCCCAAAGGAGGACCTAACATTAGACAGTGAACCACGACCTCTACTACCCAGGGATCCCATCAACAAAGCAAACGCATCAGCCACTTTAGCGGCAGACATAAGCTCACTCTCTCCCGTTCTTCCACATGCCTCAGAATATTAAATGGTAACTTGTTCTTCCATTCTTCCAGGACCATTAGATTGAGCAACTCCGAAAAGGTGGTAATGTTAAGGGCGGCTAACCATTTCTTAAATTGTCTTAGTTTCTCACTAGCGAATTCAACATAGGTGTGAGACTCTGGTTTCACATACTTTCGAAACTGCTGTCTGTATCCATCAGAAGTGATAGAGTAGGCGTCTAGAATGTTACCTTTGATCTCTTCATATTCTACCTCATCACTAAGGCCGTTGTATACCCTATAAGCTTTTCCTACTAGCTTAGGGACAAGGAGAGACACCCACTGATCCTTGGGCCATTTATTCCTATGAGCAATGCTCTCAAAAGCGCGAAATGACCCGTCAACATCAGATTCATCAAAAGGGGGAACTAGCGGAGCAGCTGTAGCAGGATTAAAGCTTGCTAACTGTTTCTTTATATCTATTTCTTCCCCTCTAAACTTAGCGTCATTTCGTAGGGCTAACTCCTGAATTTCTAACTCTTTCTCCTGCCTTCTAAGTTGTAACTGAAATTCTCTCTCTTTATCTTTATCTTCTGCCTGTAGTTGCATTTCTTTTGCTTCTTTTTCTGCCTGTAGTTGCATTTGTTTTTCATGCATCCGGTATTCTAGTTTAAGCTTCTCAATTTCCCATTGACTTATCCTACTCTTATCCTGTTCTTCCTGGGGACTGTGTATTATAGTCCTCGTAGAGGCTGACATGGGAGTTAACTCTTCTATGGCATTTCCTAGCAACTGACCTTCTTGCACTAGATGTTCAACAACTACATTCTTAATGACCTCTTTAGTCATCTGAGACGTGATGGGAACATCAAAATGTTTAGCGATGGCTTTCCATTGGTCCTTCTTTATATTAGCATATTTAAGTTGTTCCAGAGAAGGGTCGGCACAAAATCTTCAACGTTAAACTGAGCGGAAGCCATATTAAATAGATGTTAAACCACAACAAAAAAATGATAAGCGAATTACTTAAGTGAGGAACTTGGCAGAGTGATAATAAAGGCAACCTTGGAAATTACCTAGATTATACTTAAGTAAACACTTATGAGTACAATCACTAATGAGGGGTAAACTAGAGAGTTACGGCATTAAGAGGGATCCGGATTACTCTAGTTACGAGACTTGAGAGTGAGGAGCGAATTGTACTGAGACTTGTTATTGATAAGGAGGCGGATTAGTCTGAGAGACTAGTTAAAATGGCCGATTCTAACTAGCGAGAAAAATGATCCGCGAAGTGAGGGCATTGAGGGTTCGCATGAACATATGATGATCCCAACACTTGGATAACACTTATTACACACCTGCCTATGTGCAAAAACTAGAGATAAGTGCTATCGGTGAACACGCCTTTCTACCTGGTTTCCTGCTCTACCACTGCTATGCGATACCAATGAAAGTCACGAAGCACGTTTAACCCAAAAGGAGCCACTTGAACGCACAAAGGTAAATTTAAACCACACGCAGAGTAAGTCACAGAAAAAAACACATCAGAGTCACAACACCACAGAAACACAAGCAATCACAGAAAAAAGTCACTGGAAAAATGGAACACTGAACATGGGTTATAATGGTCCTGTCACGGTCGCCAATTGTTACGTTCACCGGTTAAACTGGTAAGATTGGCATCGGAGAGCCGGTGAACAATAACAATAAAAAAAACACTGCAGGTTCAACTGGTGAGGAAATGCAAAAGGGGTCACTTTAAAAGCTACTTTAATAACCCATAATGAAATTGACACATATATAACAAGAAACATGAAACACAGATATATAACATGAAACACAGGAAAATGACATACACATATACATATAACACAGTAATAAATACAACAATAAAGAACCCAACTTAATACCTAACAATAATCCTAATCCTATATAGAGGCAATGTGGAAAACACGGACGAGGGAAGTGATACTTATGCGGTGTCGCAGTGGTGAAATGCTGAGTGATGGTTGATCCCACGGCAGAACCAAGAGGCGTTGTGTTCACAGGTTGAGGCTTGGATCTCAACTGCCAATCCAGAAAACCAAGAGCTGGCTCAACACTTTCGGTTGAGTCGAAAGGGGCCGCGTGAATCCAACTTCGGGACAGTAGCCGGGCTTCATGAAACGGTGACGTGGAAGGTTCACGAGACGCTGGCGTGGAAGGTTCACGAGACGGTGGCGTGGAAGGGGAGGCGGAGAGGTGGCGAACGAGGTAACAAGCAGAGGAGGTGATGGTAGTAATGCATGTTACGGGCGGGCCGTAACAGCACAGAGATAGCCACATGCCTCTTTCTTTGTAACAGCAGGAGTCAGGATTGACTCAGTGTTAGCTCCCATTATGTTTCAATTTTATGTAAACGACATTCACATTGGGATAAAGTTATATAAATTTATTCGCTGATGATGCAAAGTTGCTAAGAGTTATCAAAACTGTCTGCTGTTGCAGGAAGATTTAAACAAGATCTATGAATGAAGCAAGAAGTGGAAATTGGAGTTTAATGTCAAGAAATGCCACATAATGGAACTAGGAAAGAGTAAGAGAAGACCAGTATGGAACTATTTGATAGGAGAGGAGCAAATAATGAAGACTAAAGAGGAAAAAGATCTTGGAGTGATCATACAAGAAAATCTGAGCCCTGATAAACACATAAGCAAGATATTTGGACTATCATATAAGATGTTGACTAATATAAGAGTGGCATTTCATTACATGGATAAAGATATGATGAAAAATATCATCACAAGCATGATATGCCCAAGGCTGGAATATGCAGCAGTGGTATGGTCTCTGAGCTCTAAAAAGGATATAAGAAAATTGGAAAGGATACAGAAGATTGCTACAAAGATGGTGCCGGAATTAAAGGACCTCACATATGAAGAACGACTGAAGGAAATGGGACTGCCAACCTTACAAGATAGAAGAGAATGTGGGGACCTAATAACAATGTATAAGATAGTAAATGATATTGAAAAGATAGACAAAGAAGACCTGGTGCTGTTGGCAGAAGAAGTTGGAAGGACAGGAGGACATGAAAAGATCAGGATGAGGCAGTGTGTGAAGGATGTTGAAAATACAGTTTTCCACACAGAACGGTGGAAAATGGAATGCATTGGATAATGGAATTGTTACAGCACATAGTGTGCATAACTTTAAAGAAAAATTAGATAAATGGAGATATAGAGACAGGACACTATGAGCCCCGCTCGAACCCTGTACAATACACACACACACACACACACACACACACACACAGAGAGAGAGAGAGAGAGAGAGAGAGAGAGAGAGAGAGAGAGAGAGAGAGAGAGAGAGAGAGAGAGAGAGAGAGAGAGAGAGAGAGAGAGAGAGAGTTGGAGGGAATGGGGGAGATGTTATTAATATAGGTTATTCTCTCTCTCTCTCTCTCTCTCTCATTTTTTATAATATTTTCTTCACAATTACAAACACGTTAACAGCAATGAGACCATTTCTTGTTGAAGTATGCGGCATAATGTATGTAATCTCCATGGAAAATATTGTCTTGTTTGTCTGTAAAATAAGCACCAGGAATTATAAGTATAAAATGTTTATTTCATAGTTACAGTAAAAAAAGAAGAAAAAAATTAATGAGTACAGTAAGTCCTCCTTATATGGTACTTCATTATCCGGTAAATTCACAGTAACAGTGTTTGGTAATTCTTACCTTCGATTCTATTTACGGTAAGAAAAATTCACAGATATGGTATAACCCCGTGTTTTGTTTACACCGTACTGTAGCGCCACCACAACAATCAGTCTCTTCCAGCGTTTCCCACTGAACACAAGTTAAATCCTTACGGTGTGTTTTTTGTTGATATTATTATCACAACACAGTGACGCACCCATAATGGCCCCAAAATATTCTGCAGACACTGCTGGAGTTGAAAAGGCAAAGCAAAAGAGGAGTAGTCTGACATTAGAGGTAAAATTAGATATTTTGAAGAGGAAAGAGCAGGGAGAAGGTACATCTACCATAAGTCGAAACTTGGGCCCAGCCCAGCCGACAGTCTGGATGGTGTTAAGAATCGTGAGGCTATAAAAAAAGCTGTGGAGAATGTAATGGATCTGCAGAGCAGAGCCTCATCTGCCCACTCAGTGGAAGATGAGTAAAGTCTAAAATCCTTACTGTTCCTTAGCCTCGGGAGGGACATCATCTGATAGAATATGTGGTGAGTGAAAGGTAAATAAAAACATTTTCTGTTTATTTCTTTTGCGCAGTACTTTACATTATTCTACATGATTATTTTCATGTATTTTCATGTCTGTAGGGATGACTTTCGATGTGCTGGAACACATCCCCTATTATTACATGTTATAATAGGTTCGGTATACGGTAATTTTGATTTGCGGTAAGGTTTTCAGGAATGCATATGTACCATATAACGAGGACTTACTGTATATAATTTTACAGGAAATCAAACAACTATCTTACACTGCATGTATCAGGTCTGCAGATTGGCAACATTGTGGCAATGTCTGTGGGTGTGTGGCTGTGCAGCACAACCTTCCTGGGTGGGTGGCCATCAGTCTTCTATGTGTTTGGAGGTTTGGGTGTGATTTGGGCAATCCCTTGGTTCCTTCTGATACATGACCTTCCTGAACACCATCCTAGGATTTCTGATGCTGAGTTGCAGTTCATCCTAGAGCATCGCCATTACACCAAGAGAGATAAGGTGATGCATGTGCTTATCTGTGCTGAGAATAGGTGTACATCAAGACCATATTAGATGGGCACTTTTTTCAATAGCATTACTCTAGGCAGTGGAGCCTCAACTTCCGATAAGTGGCTGGATCACACATGACAACAAAATAGATGACAATCTATCAGGAGTTAGCAAACAAAGGAAATTGAACCAATTGGTTATGTAATTTTATGTGCTGAAATATATAAAATTCCTCTGCTGGAAGAAATAAAAGGAAAATAATGAGGAAGAAGTTAAGAACATGAAGACTATGAGCCAGCCTGTGCAATAATGTGTTGCATAAGTTTACTCTAGATGAGGAGAGTTACAGGTGATGTATGATGCTAAGTGAATAACAGTTCCAGGAAATTCTGAAGTTGGTCAGATGTTATTTACATCTACAAGTAGTATAGGCAAACATAACACCAAATCAAATGAGTTATATTATGTTGTAATATTTGTATAAGTAATATTGTATACATTTCCTTCATACTATATATGATGGGTACTGGAGATGTCCAAGAATGGACAACACCACAAAAGGGAAGAGAGTCACAAAATGTGATCCACTTTTATAACTTAAATATTCAAAGCATTTTTACCATTAGAGGAGTGAAGTGAGTTAAACAACACAGATGAGTTTAGCTTAAGAACAACTATTAAGTCAAAACCATGTAGATGGTACGGAATTCAGAACTCAATAACAAGGCTATGAGAGCAAGTTAGGTTGTTCCATACATATTTTGATGTAACAGTGATTGAAAATGAGGATAGAGAAAGTAGAATGGAACAGAGAACAGGTTACAGTCAGTTGCTTCAGACATCTGTGTTTCAGTGAAGAAATGATGAGTTTAGTAGAGAAGAGATGATATTCCACAGACTAAAAATTAACTTTAAGGCCACAAATGTTGCAGAAATTAATGATAAAAAAAAAGCTGAGAGGTCAAAAGTGATGGTCAATATCAGAAGAGCTGATAATATATTTGTGGTCCCCTCCCTAGACAGGGTTTTCAATGATGGTGTGGATTTGTCAAATGCATACAATAAGCTTCAATCAATATGTTACAATGGAAAAAAAATGTATTAGTTACATTGTACTATTATACAGCCATGAAAGAAATTTTCTTGGCCACAGAAAACTGAGGATCACTTTCCACACTCCTTGAAACTGAATCCCTTTGCCTTTGAAAAAAAATAATAAATAAATAAAATCTGACATGGCCATATTCAATGTGTCATTATAAACTACACTGGTTACAACCTTAAGTGATATGCAACCTTTTCTCTTATTACAGGTGGTTGACATTCCTTGGCACAAGATAATGACTTCATGTCCATTTTGGGCCATAATGGCATCCGCCTTTTGCTCCAGGTACAGTTTCTTCATTCTGTTAACAGAGCTACCAACATATTCCAACAAGATTATGCATTTTGATATGAGCAAAGTGAGAAAATCTAAAAACTCAGAAATGGATATTAACCCTTAGCCGGCGGTGGAACTATATATAGACGGTCCTGATTGTATCAAAAATTTGCGGGGTGACTATATATAGACTCGTCTCCAAAATTTATCCCTTGTATTTCTAAGCATCGACTATATATAGACGGCCACGTGTGAGTGCCCCCGAGCCACAAAAATGATAACTGGCAAGTCAAGAGTGGCCTTGGTGTACGTGACTTCTCACACTCATACCACACTCTGTTCCCAGCTTTCAGGCAGGGTGGAGTGCTCCTGTCTGCCTGTCATTCCACCAATATAGTATTATTTCTTGGACATATTTGGGAATTTTAGGCACAACCATGCTTCCTACAAGGAGGAGAATCACTGATGAGGATTTACAGCTGATTCTAGCGCATGATTTAGATGATGAGTTAGTAAGAGAGGAAACCATCACATAACTGAAAAAGCAAAAAACAAAAACAAAAAAAATTGGGAGGGTGGAGGGAAACCACATCCAGGTCACAAGTCCTGGACACATTTTTTAATGTGGGTGTGAGTGACTCCATTATTCTAGTAAACATATAAAGAAATTTCACTTTAAAGCCTAAAGTTTGATTTGAGAAACTTGTAAACACGGCGCGAAATTGCGGTAGAGTCTATATAAAGATGCTGTCAAAACATAACAAAATGCGGTGTAACTAAATTTATGCTGCACACCACTACGCGGCAGAAGCTATATATAGACGATTCACATTTTAGGAGACAGCCAACGTCCACTGCCGCCGGCTAGGGGTTAATATTGTTATTTTAAAAGTAATATTTTACCTAAAAAAAAAAAATCTAAATTTTTTCAGAATGGCTTCAGTTCAGCTTTGCCATATGTGATGATGATCTTCACTTGTGTGTCTTGGGGCATCATAGTTGATATACTTCAAAAGAAAAAAGTTCTATCCGTGAATGCTGTGAGGAAACTGTCAACGTCTCTTGGTGAGATGTCAATCATTTACAAAAATGACAATTTTGTCAAACTTATCTAAATATGACATACTTTGAAGACAAGTAATTTTCCACATCAGAATATATTTTGCAGGATTTATGTGTTAAAATCTTGACTGGAATGTCACATGTCAGTGAACATTTGTCCCCTCTCCCAGGCTTGTATTCGTCAGGGGCTTGCTTGATTGGCATGATGTGGGTGAACTGTGATTCTACTGTGGCCATGGTTGTTATGTGCCTGGCACTTGGCTTTATGAGACCAATTAGTAGTGGTTTCCATCTCTCAGAGCAAGATATTGCCCCAAACTTAGCTGGAACCCTCAAGGGCCTCACCAACACCATGGGCTCTACAACAGCCTTCGTGGCAATAGCCATCACTGGTGCCATTACCAATGACAACGTAAATCTTCATTAACAATACTGAAAAGTATATGATATCAAGCAGTTTCAGATCTGGGGCTACAATGGAATCCGAAATTATAAATACCCTTTGTTTATTTTATAGAAATTATAAGTATGCAGCACAAAACATTTCTAACTGTGGATACTGGTCCAGTTATACCAATAGTTATTCACTGTGCTGCACAAGAAGACAGCAAAATCACAACACATTAATCATGCCAGATATAAAACACAATTCATGCAAGAGAACAGGTATTAGTCATGCAAGATAAAACATAATTCAAATAAGATGTAATAAATTTTTGTCTTAGAAGATATCAACACTATTAATGAAATGAGATTATAAATTAACCATGAAACCAAATACATACTTCTGAAGTCCAATGAGAATCCTCAGTAAAACACAGCTTATTAGTTGCATGTAATGTTCTTTCAGTTGGACCCTACAAAAATTAGTTTAATTCATTCTAGTTGGATGTTCACTGATGGATTTGTCCATTACTCAAACTTAAGAGGATAGGAAAAATTATAGGTTCCAAGAGACAAAAATTTATCTTAAAAAGTTAAACAAATAAGAATTTAACATCTTTCAAAAAATAAAAGTTCAACACAATTACACACCCAATGTGGCACATATCCTCCAGTCTATATACTTCAATGGGAAAAAAAAAAAAAAAAAACTATGTACTAGCAGCCTCACCAGGATGGATGAGATTGTGTAGTCCCATGTGATGACAAAATCTGGAAAATACCCCTTGGATGTGAGCAATACACTTTCATGGTAGTCACTCACCCTTGCAACAAGTAAACAGTATTAAAAATAATACAATGTAGTCATTGGTGTGACAGGAAAAGAATTTCTTTCTTTTTGTTACTATAACTACTCATAATAAAGAAAGACAGCTAACAACTTCCTCTTCTCCCATTCAGCAAACCATGCCAGCATGGAATACAGTCTTCGTCATATCTGCTGTCTTCAACTTCATATTCTGCACCATTTATGTCTTTTTGGGAACTGACAAAGTTCAGCCATGGAATGATTCTGAGCCGAAGAAACTGAGGTGAGTATATATATATATATATATATATATATATATATATATATATATATATATATATATATATATATATATATATATATATATATGAAAATATCTTGGAGATTCGATTCTTCTCTTTCCTTAGCTCTCCTCATACACACCCCCTGCTCCCTCCAAAAAAAAAAAAAGTTGAGTTCTAGTGATGTGTTTTCACCCCACATGGGAATAGACAGCACCACACGAATGCCTTAGTGAACACTGGAATATTACATTCTAAGTAAGGATATTGAAATAACTTTTATCAACATCATCATTGTATCATTATTATTGTCATTATTATGATCATTTTTATTATTACATGATCTTAATTTTGGGAGATTCTTTGAAGTGCTAGAGAGCACAATCACCAGTTCATCAGCAGTTAAGTGATGGTGGCAAGAAACACATTTTGAGGGGCATTTTAAGGCTGATGAAGGAACAAATTTAATACATTAAGAAACATACATCTGGAAATTAGCACAAATAAACACATCGATTAGCAAGTACTATTTGAAATATGATTAATTTGTTACTCCAGACTGATGGATCTATAATTTTGAAAGAAGGGTAGTGCAACTACTATCAAGACATCACAAGCAAAAAAATGAATAAATAAAATAACAAATAAATAAATAAGTGGAAAAAAATATATATAAAAATATATATATATATATATATATATATATATATATATATATATATATATATATATATATATATATATATATATATATATATATATATATATATATATATATATATATATATATATATATATATATATATATATATATATATATATATATATATATATATATATATATATATATATATATATATATATAAGAAATATTCAAACAAAAAGCAATAAAATTTTGACAAATTAACAAAATAATTGTGAAATACTGTACAGTAAATAATAAAAGTTAAGCGATGTAACATTGTAACACAAGTTCCTTAGGTACACCGCTTTTTCCCTCCTCCTTCTCTGACTGTCTTTTGCCTTATTTTAATTTATTTCTCTATTCTTTTAATAATAATAATAATAATAATAATAATAATAATAATAATAATAATAATAATAATAATAATAATAATAATAATAACAATATGTAATAACTTATTCATTTCTATCTATCAATTTTTATTTATCCATATTATTATCATTATTATTATTCACTTATTCATCTTGCTGAAGATATCAAATTTCTTTGGTAACTTGCAGTGCCCGTTGTATTTCAGAAATAATAATTTTCTAAGGCAATTAAAAATACAAGCTAATAAATAGCCCATCCATACTCGAATATGCACACAAACGCCCATCAAGAATGCCTCAAA
>NC_059301.1:21447253-21459753 GCF_017591435.1 Portunus trituberculatus | reverse complement strand
TGACAGTAGTACACACACACACTGGAAATATATAAAGATAGGCAGCTATATAAAGAGGCATATGGACGGATAAATAGGTAGACCTTGACAACTGGAATGAATAATTATCATGTGCAATTAGAATAAAATGCAGTATTATGAAGATTTCACATAATGACTCATACAATCAAAGAAGGTACTTCAATAAATACATTACCTATGCCAATTTGAATTTTTTATGATAGGACTGAAACATTCTAAGTTTCTAGTATAAAAGCCATACTGCAAACACTAAGTAAAAGTCATTTAAATCCTTTACACATGTGTAATAATATAAAATGTTCTGATTGTAAAATGTAATAAAAGAGATTCCTATGATAACATTCACTCACAAATTACCTAAGTAGAGAAAACTAAGAACAGTTTCATCACTCAATTTGTACTTCACAATTTGCAATGTCTGATGGAAATCTTACCTCATACATTTTTAAGTAGTGCAGTCTCTTTGAACGATCCTTTTCTGCAACAAATGAAAAAGTATTTTTGTAAAGGTTTATTTAATAAATAGACTATGTAAGTTACAACAATCTGATTATAAAACATTAGATGATTATCAGAACCATATTCTTTCATGAGGTGAATGATAAAACGCAAGCCTTGAAAATTTATTTTCATGAATACTGTACCTAATTCTCTAAAACACCTTAAACTGAATTAACACCCAAAATTATTGTGCCCTCATGTATGCCTTAAATACCCTTTTGTGAAGTAGTATAGTGCCAGTTCTCAATATAAATAATTTGTATCAATATTCTTAATTGTTTCACATATGTATTTTATCCTTTTATCTTAAAACAATGGAATAGATATCTGGTTATATCTAATCAGAAAATATCTTTACAATAGCCACTACAGGTTAAGCTGATCTCTAAGCTTTTTGGCAAGGAAGCTGACTGGTGCACTCACACATACACATTTCCTTGCACTATGAATGAATATAATTGATCTCTCATTACCTTTTTTCAGTGTTAGCATCATTCCACGGCTGAGTGTCAGAAGACATAAAGAGGAGATAGATGGTGCCTCCAAAAATGTAAATGAGTGACACCACATGGAACACCTCTTTCCAACTGCTTAGTGTTTGCTGTGAAAGAAAGGCAATCATGACCTTGCTGCATGCTGAAAATAAACCTACTATGGGTGGAATATTTGAACAAGTAACAACAAGTATCTGATAAGGAGAGAGATAGATACATGTATCCAGTTAAATGTTCCCTTTATATTTTCAAATGCTGAAATATGAATATAGCTAAACAAGTACATGAACAATATAAAAAGCGAAATGGTGAAAGAGAATGTATGTAAGTGTTACAGAAGATATGCATATAAAGGTGGATCATAGATATGAAATAATATCAAAAGCCTATTTGTATATTTAGAAATATGATAGAAATAATAAAATTTAATATAACAGACTTGGTGTGTCTACTAAAGGTGAAAAAATCATACACCAGAATGAAATTCAAAACTGCAAGGTGGTCTAGCCATGTGAAAATGACAAAGATATGTTCACAGGAGTATTATGAGTATAATAAACACATTGGATTAAGAAAACATATTTCTGTGAAATCAAATAAGAGGACAGCATGCTGGAGTATAAAAGAGAAAGTTGTGAAGGGAGACTAAAAGGATTAAACCATTAATGGAGGCAATACAAAGGCAAATGAATGAAATAACTTTGATATGAGTGTTGCTTGGGGAGAGTTCTTAAAAAAAAACAAGTATTATATGTATATAATAAAACAGATAAAAGTTTTAATAAAAAGCAACTCACTTGGTTATTTATGATGAGACCAGTAACAGCTGGAGCAAGAAATCCTGGTATTGTTGCCATTGTGTTTGATATGCCTGTCAAGGTCCCTGCAAAGTTTGGAGCCAACTCCTAAGAAAAATTTAAGATTATTGCTAATACTTGTCCATTATCACAGACACATTCTATCTCATATTTTTCTCTCTTATTTGTTTACTTATTTATTTATTTATTTGTTTATCAATTAATATATTTTTACTATTTATTGTACCATATGACTGGAATGTTGTGGTGCCTTCTCTTTCTCTTTTTTAATAATAATAATAATAAAAATAATAATAATAATAATAACAATAATAATAATAATAATAATAATAATAATAATAATAATAATAATAATAATAATAATAATAATAATAATAATAATAATAATATAATAATAATAATTATAATAAAAATGTACTCCTTTTTATGTTGAATCACAATCAATAATGAGTTGTAATCAGCTCCAGTACTTGCCTGTAAACCACAGTGCACTCCACACGTTGAAGCTCCACCTGAACCCATAGCAATGCAGATGAGAATCACAGCTTGCTGGCTATCACATCCCACCAATGGAACAAGGAGCAGCACTGCTGCTGGAATGTGGTTTGCTGGAAGTGATTAGTTCCTAAAATTAGCAACATGAAGAGAACTGGAGTACATATAAAGAGAAATCTGCATTAGAATGTAAGAATACACTTGCATTTGTGTTCATAAACTAGAACTGATCACACAGTGACACATGAATGCTTACTATGCACAACGTTTTCTTACCTATGATCATGGAGAGTTTCCGGATGTTCTTGGTGGAGAGCTTTTCTGTTTGTAAAAGATGATCCATATATGATGAATATACCAAATTAAACACCCACATCACCATGTAAGGGAGTGCTGAGATTAAACCACTCTGACAAAGAAACATGGTTTTGTTAGATTGTCTCACACAGTTCAACAATGATGCTCAACTATTCAATAGTACTTTTAGTTGTGGGAAAGGATGTAAAAATGTAATATTATTGCTGCTATACATGCTTTATTATTAAAGTAAATTCTAAAAAATGCTAAATAAAGATAAATAAGGACATATTATGTTCTAAATTGATTTGATATGTTTGTCCTCTTTTCTCCATAATGATGAACTTTGCTGCATGTTCATGAAACTCTTACCTTCAGACTAAAAAAAATAGTGACATGAAAATTGAAAGTGGAAGAAATGAAAGCAACAGAAAACAGACAAGATGTTAAATTTAAAAAATGGAAGAATAAGACAGATATCCTTGCACTAACTAAAGTACCTGAGCTAGGCAATAAGTCACCTCCAAGTGAAAATAAAAACAGAAAAGGGGAAGAGATTCTAAGACCTCAAAGTGTCATTGAGTACAGAAAAGAGAAAAGAGAGAAATAAATGAAAAAAAAAGTTTTGATGTTGCCAATCAACTAAATTCCTATTAGTGCTCACCACTAAGAAAATCAAGAAAGTGGTACAAGAAACTGGCTCTGGAATTGATTGGTGGGATATCAATAACAAATGCTTGAATTCTATGCAATAAGTACTATTCAGCAAAACAAGGTCTAAGGAGCTTCTGAGCCAGTTGTTCTGTAACTAAAACATTCCTGAGGAAATTACAAAATCAGGGAAGAGGAGGTTTGATATACATTGGGTGAAAGAAACAAACACACTCTTAATGAAGTATTTGGACAAAAGAAAACACAAGGAAACACTGCAGAGGATGTTAAGAGAAGATATTACAGTGTGAAGGATGCAAGGTGGCCTTAAGTATAAAAAGGTAAAGTACATGTAATCCTGGTGACATTTTATTTCCAAACATTGTGCAACAGTAATTGATTGTAAGGAAAATATCACTCATTAAATTACATCAAGAAATAAAATTTCCTGTTAATGAAAAGCTTTGCTTTCATAACAAAATATAAGATAATGCTCCAGATCACTATTCCTGAGTTAGAATATTAGATTATCGTATTGTTTGATTCATTACCATGTACATATATCACTTCTCATGAGGCATGCTTTTCATTGAAGCATGAAATACAAAGGTGTAGCTCACCACATTGGCTGCTAAAACTAAACTCCTCCCAACCTTGTTTAAACATAATTATTGCTTCATTACTTTTATACTTATTACATGTTACCAGAAGTGAAATTATAATAAACACAAATTTACACACAAATTGTTTATGTACTTATGTTTCCATGCCACAAATGTACCAATACACAAAGTATGAAACATCTGCTCAAAACAATACACAATTAACATGTTAATGGAAGGTATTGGTGGCTACGAAATCAGACTGTGAGATGGATATCTAAACAAATGGTTGAATACACCAACCTGTTTCATGTCGAAGTGCTGAATATTTCTGAGGTATGTGGGAAGTTCTGTGAGCAAGCAGTAAAAGCCCCAATTATGGCATACATGTGCCACTACCAAAGTCATGAAGGGCACTGAGGTTAGGATTGATCTCCAAGGTACATTCTGCCCCTAAAAAGGAAGTAGGTTAATCAGTTCATGTGAAATTCAGACATTATATCTTTTAGTTGTCTTTAAAGATCTTACACAGAAAAAAGTTTTATATTGAAGAATCATATACATAATATTTACATATCAAATAATGTACTGGAATAGTGTAGAGATTATCCAAATATTGTAGGCAAAAATATCGATTCTGGCATAAATAGCATTCATATGCATCTCACTGATAATCATGTCTAGGTTTATACCACAATGAAGGACCATTACAACTGGACCATGTTATAACTTGTCTATTCATTCATCTATTTTTACTTTAATCTTAATCTATATCTGTTTGTGAGAATTTCCAGCCAGGAGATGGCCACAAGAGAGAGTTCCACAGGATAACCTCAAAAAGTATGACTGGTAAAAATGTTAGGATAATCATAGCTAGAGGAAGACCCACTAACAATAAATCATGCTGTGGTTATATTAGCAACAACTGGTGCTAACTGGGACGTTGATGTAATACTTCAATATCACAGCACCACGCACAACAGTTTTCAAACCAGTTGTCAACTCACACCAGAACCACAACCAAACTCATCATGAATATAATGCCAAGATTTCTATAAAATACACTTCATAAATACCAAAAGAAATATACATAAAACAAATGTCCAACAAAAATTTTCTATAAAGAGAAAGGTTCAGTTTATCAAAATAAATAAATATATAAATACCTAAACAAATAAATAAAGGAAAAAAAGTGCCCAACAATGTCAAATACTAAGAAAGAGGACAAATTTATTAAAATCAATTTCATCTCACCATCTTTCCTCTATGGTGTCCAATGGATTGCTTTATATAAAGTTTTTCAGCAGCTGAGATGGTGGGATGGTCATCTGGGGTGTCAAAAGCATACTTAAACCAGAACCAGCTCCAAACAAGACAGATAGATCCAGAGAGATAAAAAACAGAAGGCCATCCCCATTCTGTTTCCGTCAGCCATCCACTTACTGACAATGTTATTACAGTGCCAATTAGAGTGCCTGTAATTGATTAAAAAATTACCATATGACTGCAAAATTATAACACCAACCAATAATTATTCACATCACAAAGCCACATAGTATTTCTTAATACTGTACGATAAAAATACCTCCACAACTACGTGATAAAGACCGTGCCCTTTCCTGAGGCGGAATCCAATGAGAAAGCATCACGTTTGTGGCAGGAAAGGTCACTCCCTGTGGGTGACAAATGACAAAAATAGCATTCACATTCATCAACACAAGCATATAAAGTATAGTGTGATGGTTTATTTTCATTACTGTGATGAACACTAATAACAATGACCTAACATCCTCACCTCAGTCATTCCTTCTAATACTCTGACTAATATAAATGCATTAGTGGAGTATCTTGCTGCTGAAGGTGAAATAATTGTAAGGAATGCTGTTAGAGTCACTCCAGCACCATATATGAGTCGCCCTCCAAACCTATCAGCCAGACGTCCTCCGATGAAGTTGGTGAGAAGATAACCATAGAAGAAACCTCCAAGAACCATACCTTGAGTCTGTTCATCCCAGTCAAATTCTTCCCTCTGTAATGAAAGCAAAGCTCATTTTAATTAAGGGACATCTCTAACTTGAGAGTCATTGGATTATGTATCAAAGAAGTATAAAAACAACAAATATCACATTTCTCATTACCAACACAGAAAAGCTTCAAAGAATATTGCACCATAAATTACCAACTTACTGATTCAACTTTCGAAGGGTTCTGTTTGTTTTCAGATTTTACTTCTGGATTAGGGCATACATCATCTGTATCACGAAGACTTTGGCTTTCTGGGTGAGCTTTCACCATGGCAACAATTGCTACCGACAGATTGACCCGCATGGCATATAGGCCAGCAAAACCCAAAAATAACAGAAGGATAAAATCATGTCGTTTTCCATGTTCTGAAAAATTAAAGAGAAAAATGCAACTGAGTTTATAATTGTCTTCTACAAACTGAAATGGTTACCTTAATTGAAATAAACATTTTCTTGTCTTTAAGATTTATTAAGATAAATGGCTACTTACTTGATTCAGCTGAATTTACTTGCCCCTGACATCCTTCTTGCTGAAACTGAATACAATACAAATCTTCAGAAAAAAAATTATCAACCTTTCCGCTTAATCAATCCAGCGATTAGCTTAGCGCATTATAGTTTTCAGACGAAATATACCTAGATCCTCAAGTTACATATTTCTATACCTACTTCCAAATATTCAAAACAAGTTGGCAGTAGAGGATTAGTCAAGTGAAAGTGGAAAAATCAACAAATGTCAAATGCAAAATTTTCAACCATTTGTAGAGAGAAAAGTCCAGAAGCAGTGGTATGGAGAGAGAAGTAAAGATAAAATGACTATGAAGAGGGATTGGGGAAAGATGCAAAATTTATGAAAACATAAAAAATTATAGCAGTTCAAGTACATGAGAACAAATCACAATAAATAAAGAATCAGGTTAAAATTATACAAGAAGAGCAATAAAGTTAAATCAGGAGAGACAATGGTAATTACATGGAGAAATAATACCCTACTGGTTCTCCCTCCCTCTCTCGTACAGGCTGCAGAAGTTTGGAAAAGAGAGACAACGTGTCCAAATCATTATAAGATGAACAATAAAGACCAAGTAACATGACTGATAATTCTGATCCACAAGAAAACTTTCTTTCTAATTACTGAGATATTTACTTAATATTACACTATATTTTCATTAATGTTCATAAAATCTACATTACAACTAACATTTCTCCTAATGCAGAAATGTTCACAGTCACTAAGTATAGAAAAATTTCTAAGCAAACTGAAATTCATGGTAGTGATTTATTTTCTCACAGGTCCTGGTTGGGGGATAGAAACAAAAATCTGGCTTAGGAGAAATCCCAAGTCACATCAAGAGGGTTAGTGAATTTTTTTGCCACTTGATACTACCATACGATATGTATGTAATGGGTTTGTGAAGGTCTAGAATGAAACTATATAAAAATAAGGTAGAGTTATATTGGACCATTACCTAAATAATTCTTGCTGATGTGGTGTGCTGTTATAATATTAGGTTGGATTAGTACACATAGGAAGAGTCCAGAGATGGGACGTAGAGAGCCATCCCTGAGTAGTTTAGGTCAGGTTAGGTAATGTTAGACTCAGTTGCCACACCCCCTCAGTTAAGTTAGGTTGATTACGTTTGATTAGCATATAAATCTTCCTATTCAAAATATGTAGTTTATCATTCTTAAACTTTTCAGCCATATCAAAAAAGCCTACTTTGGGTTTTCACATCCAAACACCTCCCTTTCCCACAAGGTTCCCAAGCTTGTTAAGTAGTGGATGAGAAATAAATGATAGGGCGTGTTGTATTAAATTGTAATTTTACCAAAATAAATTAAATAAGCGTGAAGGCAAGAAAATTTATTTTCTACCAAGAAACAAATATTCATTGCTTAAAAAGAAGTAAGCTGAAGTTATCTTCATAATCCCCATACACTGATTATTAGAGTGCATCAACGCATCTAATAAAGGAGGCCAAGAATAGAGGCACTGCTTCTGTGGAAGCACTGATCCTACAGACCAACATCTGTCACACTAATCTGGCTCACCCCAAGGGATACACACGCCCAAGCCTGGCTGGTATGCATTCTAAATATATCACTAACTGGCTACCTTATTATATTGGTCGTCATCCAATAACTTTCCGTGACATTGCATAAATTGTGCACATCAACAAATAAACTTACCACCTGCTTCCGTCCCGCGTCCATCTTCACAACGGTGCTTCTTGAGTCTTGACTCTTGACACTTGTCATGTTGTCAGTGCTTTTGCTGAACCCATGGTACCATGGCTGAACCTACCTGAAATAGCAACTTAACAGCAAACACCACTGTAATTCGGTGTTGCACATTATTAATTTTAATCCACAGCAGTGAGCTGAGCCTTTCAACTCTGCATGGTCTCTACCAGGAGATCAATTGTAAGACAACTTATACAACAATAAAGTTATCAATCAATCAATTATAAAGATGGGCCTAGCACTTCAGCGTTTTTTTTTTTTTTTTTTTCATTATTGCCCCTGCTGATATCCTTCCTACGTAAAAGAGAGTTTACACAATACAAAAAATATTATTAAAGAAGACAAATGAATAGATCCATCAGGCCATTATAAATTATTATTCTGACATTAGCATATGTACCAACAATTAAGGCGCCGTGAGACACTATTTATTTTATTTTTTTCCGGTCTCGTTATTTCGGTCTACTACCTATTTATTCCGTTAAAAATAATTTCGGCCACGTGTAATCCTTTAAGTTTTCTATGATTAAAAAGAAACCTTAATTTGTTGTCACTCACGACTTTTATTTGTCTCTCTCTCTCTCTCTCTCTCTCTCTTAAAAGACAAAAGATAGTACAAACTGGCATTGATGTTACTGAGAGAAAAGCAATGGGACTCGCAATGAAATTCTCTAAGAAGTGTGTGTGTGTGTGTGTGTGTGTGTGTGTGTGTTGTAACCAAGGAATATACAATATATTCAAATCCTCGGTTGTAACATACAGGAAAAGAGCTACTTTCGGGCTGCCCTGTCTCCATATCTATGGAAATCAAACATTTCTTCGAACTTATAATGATTGTCCTTGCTTCAACGACTCTCTTATCTACGTAGACCATTCCACACCTCTACACATCTTTGTAAAGTTTGTGGAAAGCTGAATTGCTTGTCTTTTCTTAATTTCTTTCCATGTCTTCTTGTGTCATTGTTGTCCCAGATCAGTAAGTATTCTCTTTTTTTTTTTTTTTCTTTTCAATCCATTCATCGCTCTGTACTCTGCTATTAGATCTCCTCTTTCCTTTCTTTGTTCTAAGATTATAAGACCAGTATTCGTAGCCTTTCTTCATATGACCGTTCACGTAAACTTGGGGGAAGCTTTGTTGCTGCCCTTTCTAGTTTCGTTATGTGTTTCTTTTGGTTCGATGACCATACTATGGCTGCATATTCTACTTTTTGGGCGTATTAGAGCCGTTAAGCTTTTTTTTTTTTTTTACATCATCTTCGTCTGTGTAAGTGAATACCACCTTTATATTTGTTAAAAGTTCATAGTCATTTCCTGTAATTCTATTATGTGCCTTTCTGGTGACAAGTTATCCACAATGGCTACTCCTAAGTCTTTTTCTTCTGACTTTTTAATCAATTTCTTCATTCCCATTCAGTAAACTCCCTTTGCCCATTTTTTTTTTTTTTTTTGCTCATTCCAAATTTTAATACGCTGCACTTTTTTTTTTATTAAATTCCATATCCCATGTCAGTGACCATTCCGCTATTTCATCCAAGTATATATATATATATATATATATATATATATATATATATATATATATATATATATATATATATATACCATGTCGGCTTTTCACGGGAATTTATGGGCTAAAGGGGTACTTTTGGGGATACCTCCTATTTGAAAGCCCACCCTCTAGGAAACAGTTGCCCTGAGTAAGGAAGCCCAACCTACACTCGGACCGTGGATAGGATTCGAACCCGTGCGCTTGGAGACCTCTTCGGCCCCAAGGCACGCGTGGTTCCACTGTACCACGGCCTTATGCACAATCTCTTTTCTATTCAACCTCCTCATTAATTTAGCATTATCTGCAAACAGACTGATGTAACTGTCTATATTTTCTGGTATATCGTTCTCATATATCGCAAACATTAATGGTGCTGATACGGACCCCTGCTGGACTCCACTTGAAATTCTTTTTCCAGTGCGATTTTTTTTTTTTTTTAATGTCTTATAATTGTTCTCATTTCTCTGTCTTTTATAAAGTCAGTCATCCATTTCAGAAGTCCTCCCTTTAGTCCTCCATTTTGTTCAAGTTTTCACAGTAACCTTTTGTGTGGAACCTTGTAAAAAAAAAAAAAAAAAATGTCTTCTTTAGATCTAGGTATAAGTAGTACGTCCACCCATCCATCCCTTTTTTTCACTATGTCAACCACTCTTGAGTAGAAGCTTATTAAATTTGTGACACATGATCTTCCTTTTCTGAATCAATACTGTCTATCTGTCAACATACCTTTCTTCTCCAGACATTCCATCCATTTCTTCTTTATTAACTTCTCACATATTTTTGCTATTACACTGGTCAATGATATTGGTCAGTAGTTTAATGGACCTTCTTTATTTCCCCTTTGAGTATGGGCACAATATCCGCTCTTTTCCAATCTGTTGGTACTTTACCCTCTGTTAAGGAACTTACAATGATGTTGTGGACTTTATCTGCTAACTGGTGACTGCATTTCTTTGCAATCCAGTTTGACAGTCCATCGGGACCTGGCTTTTCCTACATCTTGTTCTTCCATTATTTTCCTTACTTCTTGTATTTCACGAACACCATCAGTTAATTCCACTGGGTTTTGACATTCGAAGTCGCTTTTTCTGGTGAAGACTGACTGGAAGCAGTTGTTCATCACTCCCGCCATTTCTTCTGGGTCTTCGTAAGTTTCTTTATTGTATATTAGTTTACTTATTTTTCCTTTGTTTTTCAGCTTGCCGTTTACATATCTGTAAAACAAATTTTGGCTGGTCCTTCCATTTTTTCACTATATCCTTCTCGTAGTTTTTCTGTTCCATTCTCCGAATCTTGACGTACCTACTTGTTTCTTTTCTGGGCGTAGTCTAACCAATGAGTTCGTCTTCTATTTCTTCTCCATTTATTCCAGGCATTTTCTCTTTCCATCCTTGCTAACTCGATCGAGCACATCTGATAAACCACTCCTTGTGTCTAGGCTTAATTGTCTATTTTCTTGATTGCCCCATGTTTCATTATTCCTTCATTATACTTCTCCATTAAAATATTCCACTTGTCTTCAGTTTTCTCCGATATATAAAATTCAGTCGTCTACCTGTTCAAAGTATTTCCTTAATTATGCAAAGTTAGCATTACTGTAATTGTACCTTCTATTGTTATAGTCTTTGTTTCAAATTTTTTCCGGTCTTTCTTTCAGCCTGAATTCAAGCAATACATGATCATTTTTACCGAGTGAAGTGTGTGTGTGTGTGTGTGTGTGTGTGTGTATTTACCTAGTTGTATTTACCTAGTTGTAGTTTTACAGGGCCTGGGCTTTACGCTCGTGTGGCCCCGTCTCCATATCTACACTTATCCAATTTTTCTTTAAAGCTATGCACACTCTTTGCTGACACCACTTCCTCACTCAAACTGTTCCAAGTCTCAACACATCTTTGCGGAAACTATATTTTTTAACATCTCTCAGACATCTTCCCTTCCTCAGTTTTTTACTATGCGATCTTGTGCTTCGAATGTCATATTCTTCTCTCAGGATCAGTTTCTCATTATCCACTTGATCCATTCCGTTGATCAATTTATAAACTTGTATCAGATCCCCTCTCTCCCTTCTCTGTTCCAGGGTTGGTAGATCCATAGCCTTTAGTCTCTCCTCATATGTCATCCCTTCAAATTCTGGAACCATTCTTGTAGCCATTTTTTGTAGTCTTTCCAATTTCCTTATGTGTTTCTTTTTATGAGGGGTCCACACAACTCCTGCATATTCCAATCTGGGTCTTATTATAGTACTTATCAATTTCTTCATCATTTCTTTGTCCATGTTGTGAAATGCTAATCCAATATTCCTTAGCAAATTATATGTCTCTGAAAATTCTAACAATATGGCTTACCGGTTGATTGTTTTCTTCCATCGTCACTCCCAAGTCCTTTTCCTTTTTTACTTTCTCTAGTTCTACTCCATCTCCCATCTTATAGATTCCCAATGGTCGTCTTTCACTCTTTCCCATTTCTATGACATGGCTTTTGTCCACAATGAATTCCATCTCCATCTCCATCTCCATCAGTTTTTACTCCATTTCCAGATCTTATTTAAGTCTTCCTGCAGTATTTCACAATCCTCTTTTTGCTTTATAACTCTGCACAGTTTCGCATCGTCCGCAAACAGATTTATGTAGCTGTTCACTCCCTCTGGCATGTCGTTTATATATGTGAGAAAAGTATTGACGCCAATACTGACCCCTGTGGCACTCCGCTTTCTACTGCTCTCCACTTGGACTTCATAATTATCTTTAACTACCGTCCTTATTTCTCTCCCCCTCAAATAATTTTCCATCCATCTCAATGTGCTT
>NC_059301.1:21422253-21442253 GCF_017591435.1 Portunus trituberculatus | reverse complement strand
TAATAAATAATAAAAGATAACAGTAATAAGTGTAATAAATAAATCCATAAATATCTAATCCTTAACATCCTCTCTAGAAACTTTCTCAGGAGTCGAGATTTCTGGCATCTCACCCAAAACATTTCCAAAAGTTTTACTTCTTTCAGAATCACTATATCTTCAGTCACTCTTACATGCCTTTGGATACAATCTATTCTAAATAATCTTGTAAAGCTTTAATTACCACATACCTTGATACACTTAGTGCCAATTTTACTATTTTGTTTAGTTCCTTATCTAAGTTAATGCATGTTTTTATCATTTCATTATATAACATTACATCTAGATATACTATGGTCTGACCATTTTATGAAGATTGTTTAGGCATTGGCTTTTTTTTTTTTAGTATTTCTGGCCTGCAGTGCTGCCAAATCTTGTGCTGGGCAAATTATGGGATTAGAGCCTATGTGTCAATGAGAACCTTGTTTCCCCACACACCACCTCTCTCTCTCTCTCTCTCTCTCTACATATATAATTTACATTTCATGCAAATATATTTCTATCAGAGATCTATACTTGCTTATAAATTACTAAAATTTGAGAAAAGAATCTGCCTGTCAGTCAGTCAAGCTGCCTCTCTCTCTCTCTCTCTCTCTCTCTCTCTCTCTCTCTCTCTCTCTCTCTCTGGCTGGTCACCCAAAGGAATGTGACAATGCTCAGAGGAAACGTTGTCAAGTATTGTTGTGTTTGCAAAAACAATGCAAAATATATTTAAAAATAAAAATCACTCAAACTTGCCTTTTTAGAGCATCACAATGCATATGTACTACACCACCATTCAATTATGAAGTATTGAGTACCTGACTTGGTGCGAATTGGTACAAGTGTGACAGCGCAGCTGGCCGGGAAATCCCTGAAAAAGCCAACGCCTAAACGATCTTCATAAAATGGTCAGACCATAAATATAATGCTTGGGGCAACTACACTTTTTAACCTCAGCATACTTGCTCTGCTGTGCTGTATAGGTCTCTATTCAGTGTGCTCAAGTCGATCAATCCAGTTCTATAGGTAAAATGTTGTGCAGGTAATCTGACAAAGTTTTGATAGACTTATACAAGGATGATCATAGTAACAGTTCATTGTCTAGTTATATCTTAGGACGTAAGTGTACATACATCCTTGTTTTCTTTTTCAGTCGATAGTGTATGGCTTTTTACGTGGATTGAGAGATAGTGTTGCTGGATTTGGACTGATCTTCACATATGACACCCAAGAACCCCCAAGATATGTCAGTACTTCATCTCAGGAGACCAGCTTGGCTCAGAGACGAGCTGCACAACAGGCGGAGAAGAAACAGAAGCATGCTGAACAAAAAGAGTTAGTGCTGTGGAGGATCCTCGCTGGTTCCAATGTGCATGATTCACATCGCTATTGGTATTGTATTTCTACCATGCTTTTCAATTAATTCCTCACTGATTATTTACATCTTCAGTTATCAGCATACAATTTGTTATTACAGAAGGTAAATTTAAGCATGATTATCTAATAAACATTCACTTGTTACTTTGCCTTTAATTAATGTAGCTTTGTGCAGCAACTAAATCTTTGTTTTCCTTTAACTATCCTATTTCTAAGCATATATTGCCACATAACAAAATTCCTTCAGCATCATTTGAGTAGAATTAACATGACAGCACCATCTTATTGAAATGTTTGCTTGGATGATAGTCTACTAACATGATGAATAGTTTAACAATAATTTTAGTATTGACATATCTCCTCATTAATACATTCAGTTTTGTAATTTATGAACCAACTGTTTCCCTATTGATATAAAAATCATATCTGCTTTCATGAATTGGATCCAATCTGTCTGGAAGGAAAGATAATCAAAGAAACTGCCTCATAGATAGAGCTGCACAGTAACGGCTTGATTTTAGCAATTACTCACTTTATGTATATAGTGCTTGACTCACATCTGATGGAGCCTTTGTTTGAAGCTTGACTGGGTAGAGGTGATTTAGTCCTCTTCCCTCTAACAGAGGATAGCTATGGAACATAATCTTGATCCCATAAACTAGCAGGAGCAAAACCCTTGTGATCCTGCCCCTGCTTTCCAGTGTATTTTGTGTTCCTGCAAGAATAGGACAGCAGTTCTGTCTTGTGTGTGTTGTGTGTGTGTGCTCATGCATGCTGACTAGTATGAAACTAGAAATAGTCAAAAACACAACTTGAAAGAAAAACAGGTAGATGTACCATATAACACACTTACAGTTTTATTCTTTTTATATATTTTTTTTCTTTTTTGTCTTCCATTGATTTTTTTTCTTATAGTTGATTACTATTGGTATTGTGGAAGGATCTGATGGCATATTATTTTCTGTTACAGGGAGAATGAAAATAATGTGCTGTATCGCATCATGCAATGTAGCATCCTCAATGGGCTGGTCTTTGGTCTGAGTCTACTCTTCTTTGAGTATGTGTTGCTGCCAGGCCTCAGTGCAATAATGGGGCATTTCCTAGGTAGTGGAGAAGAGAGCACCATTTGGAATCATGTGCATCCTGTGCTTAGTACCCTTTTCAACCTATTCTGGCTGCTACCTATCTTCATCCTTTCTCGGATCATCAACACAATCTGGTTCCAGGTGAGATTGAAAGAAAAAAAGAATAAATAAACAAATAAATAAATAAATAAAATATATAAATAAAAATAATGTATTGGTGTAGAAAGATGGTGTGATGAGAGTGGTATGTGCAAATAAGCTTAAAATACCACTTACTGTATGTATCATCCTTAATATAAAGAAGAGAATAGTTGAAATAAACAAAATAACATTACATATAGTAAAATATCAGTTAACTTAGTGAAAAGTTAGTTGCTTTGTTAGTAAGATGCTGATGATGATGTGGAGATGTGAGGTGAAATGAAATTATTCTCTCTCTGACAGGACATAGCAGACAGTGCTTACCGTCAGCGACAAGGTCAGCCTCAACTCATCAGCAGCTTGAGTAAGATGGTGGCTGATATCTTCATTTCCATCTTTATTCAATTTCTGTTCCTGATGCAGGTAATTCTTATCAGTATGAAATACTATTCGACATGAGGGGAATAACTGATCAAATGGTCATCTCATGTGTATCCTTTTAGTTTTAGTTATAAGTGGATCACATTTTTCATTATTATAAGTGGATCACATTTTTCATTATTATATTGCCTTCTCCACAGGCCAGTTTGTTGAGGATGCTACCAATTGCAATTCTGAACACATTTCTGAGTGGCCTACACTTGTGTTTGCTACAGGCACTCTATGCCTTTGAGTACAGGTGGTTCAACATGGGCTGGGAATTGTACAAAAGGTTGAGGTGAGTTGTTTTAAAAATGGTATCTTAAGGACACCAGCCAAGTTCTCCATATTTATAAACCAAACTGGACCAAAATTTTATGATATAAAGATTGTTTATATGACATATATAAGTATACATATTTTTTTTTTATTTGGAATAATAATGTTCTTTTTTAAGGAAAAAACAATTTATCTGGCATGTTGCCTTAGCTAAAAATAATGGTAAGAAGGCTCTTTCTTCTATAGTGTTTTAGAAATTGCCAATGCATAATAAATGATGTTCTCTCCCCCATCCCCTTCCCTTCCACATGGTGATATATTGTATTCCAATGATTTGGACAGCTACATTGAGGCCAACTGGCCGTATTTTGTTGGGTTTGGCTTCCCTCTGGCTGCCATCACAATGTACCCTTCTTCAATATACCTCAGGTAAGCCCTGAAGTACATTCATGACAAACTCTGTATCCTAATAACTAAATGTCTAGGATAAATAGATGGAATGCAGTGTTTGACAATGATCTTCAAAATGGTTTTTATAATATTCCTACCATATAGTAAGTATCTTGTAATGTATGAGATTCTAAAGATATACATTTTTTTTTTATAAGGTGATTTTAGTCAAGTAGAAGATTTACACACTAATGTAATGGAAGTCCAGGAACACATTGCTTAGATGATATAGGTTCAAAACATTATATTTAGACACTTTTCTTACTTTCTTTAAAGAAAATGTACAATTACATTTTTATGTTTTGTGCTTGAAGCATAAGCTTTCTACATAATTATTGCAGTGGAACATCCATTACTGAACATCTCTCTTTTTTTAACAAATTAGTTTTAGATTAAGATTTGAATTCCTTTCTTTCATATTTATATATTTGGAGAGAGAGAGAGAGAGAGAGAGAGAGAGAGAGAGAGAGAGAGAGAGAGAGAGAGAGAGAGAGAGAGAGAGAGATAGTGGGTAGACTGTAAGGCAGTAACTTGGTCTTTGAAATAAGGTAAATGCGATTCTGTTGAAGAACAAACAGTTTTGGGCTAAGCTCAACTGCATTTTCCAGCAGCAAGATGTCTAAGTGTTATGATCATCTTCAATTTGGTGGTAAGTGGGTCATTCTCTGTTTTCACTGTAAGGCTTTCCTCACTACATTGGTGACAAAGAGAATACCTGCAACAGTATTTCCTTATGAATTCAATGTTGAAGTTGATTTAATACATCCTTCATGGATAATGTCTGAGCTAGAGATCTGTGGAACAGCCTTCTCATCAGTGGGAGCATCTGTTATAATCTGCTAAGACAGGGTGGACAGGTGACTGAGAATGGATTAACCTATTATACACCGAATCCTAATTGAAAAATTGCTTCAAAACACTTTGGATTCAAATATGCAAGAACAAATTAAGTTTGAGAATCATGGTTCCACTGTATATGATTCAAGTAGTACTTTTCTGTTGGTTTATAGTATATTGCTCAAGCACTTCAACGCTTCATTTTGCATTTCCTTATGTACCTCATGTTTCCATATATTAGTCTTTAATGGCACATGTAACTGTTTAACCTTTTTTAGCCTTATGGATTCCATGTCTATGTATTTCTTCTCTAGTCCCTGTCTCTTCATCCTGAACCTTTGAAAAAAAAAAAATTTCCATTTATTTCTTCTCATTTTCTTTCAAATTTCACTGTGTTTTCTTCTCTTGTAGTTCATATATAACCATACTTACATTTCTTTTTATGTATTGTGTCTCTCATTAGTTCTTTCTTTTCCTTAATCACCTGCATAACTGTGTCTCGTTTTTTCTCATTTGTTGTTTAACCACTCCTGCAAAGTTCACTTTTTCATCTTGATCTTTTTTTCACGTCTTTTTCCACTCAGCTAAATTTTCCTCACTCATTACTCCTTCCCCTGGATCAGCCTTCTCCCTAAGCCCTTCCAATGCTGCCTCATAGTTCTTACACTTCTCCTTTAGGACTTTCTTTTTTTATTCCTTCTAGTGTAGATCTGATCCCATTGTTGCCCTTCACTATTTCCTCTAATTCACTACATTTCATTTTCCGTTCTTGATTTTCCTGTAATAATTGATCTTGCTTCTCTAATATCCCAGCAATAACTTCCCTCGTACACCTAATCTCCTTCTGCACCGATATTATTTTTCTCGTGTTGGTTCTTTCGTCTTTGAATCCTGAGAAATCCTTAATGGAACTCTATTCACTTAAATTCCTTACTCTCAATGGTGTTTCTATGGGGTTCACAGTCAAAGGCCTTGTGTCAATGTTTATATGGCTGACAGCACCATCTGGACTCTTATAGTCTTCCATGCTTTTTTCTGTTTTAACACAAAATAGTTTGATACTATTGGAGACAGTGTACACTACCCTAGCCCTCCACATAATACAAAACCAGGTCTCATGGCTGGAGGCAGCAATAGGAGCACTTTGTTTATATGTTTGCTCTCTGTGATGTCAGCAGTGTGTGTGTGTGTATGTGTGTGTTTAAGAGAGAGAGAGAGAGAATAAAATAACTGCTTATTTCTTGTTACTTAATTAGTAAGCAAAGCCTCGGTAGAATGTTAATGAATGGACATTTATTTATTTTTTTTTCAGTGGATGCCTCTTCTCCCTGTTGTTCCCTATCTTTATCATCAGTGCTAATGAAGCCGAACCAGTTCCTAATACAACGTAAGTCCTGTTTTGCATTTCCTACTATCATTGCAGTGTCTCCTCTCCCCCCCTTATTTTTTTCTCTTTCTACAGAGAATACCAGTTTTTAAAACTGGTCTTATACTTCTATAGTCTGTTAAAACTAAACTAAATTAAATTGCTGTTCAGAATGTAATGGTGCAAGTTATGAATATGATTAAATTGTATATTGAAATCATGATGAAAGACATGAGAAATGTGGACCAGGTGAGGGACTCCATTCATTAGTCCAAGGCACCATTCTGTAATATTTGATTACAGTACAGTAAATGTGTTACAAGTGGTATTAGAGTGACTTTATTACTCTGAATGTCCTTGTAACTACAGGTTGTACAAGAGGGAAACTAGCAAAAGTTGGAAGTTGCATAGTTTCTAGATTGATTTCAAACAAAGCTGTATTTTGAGTATTTAAAATGTCCCATTTTGTTGAGTAATGTTTATTCTAAGAACTGGTGTGTGAATGTCTTTTCCTTCAGTGAGGGAAACATGGTTATATTGATGATAATAGTACTTAGAAGTAATGATGAATCCATATTTCAGTGGCTACCCAATGCAGTTGTTCTCTCTGGTTGTGGGTGTATCCAACCAATTGATCCACACTCTAGTCAGCCGGCATAAAATTCCTGCCACCCCTTGCAAGACTCGCCCTGTGCGCCGCTAGCTGGGACATCTTCACCATGTAGAAGAGGTGTCATATTATCAACTGGAAGACTTTCTTGCAACACAAAGTACATCCACAAACACTATCTAAATACATGTAACACAGAAAATTCAGTATAAAGTGGAACCATTGTTGAAGACAGTGCAATAGTTAGGATGAGCACGTGGAGTTGTCTCATTGAGAATCTTGCAAGGACCAATTTTAATCCTTAAAATGAATTTTATTAATTTTGTATCCATTTATCAGTCAACCATTTGTGAGTCAATCACAAATAATATTTTGTATTCATTGATCAGTTAATCATTTGTGAGTCAATCACAAAGCCTATTTTTAATTAAAAACAGAATGTATGAGATAATGGAAATTTTTGGCATTAATGCCAATATTTGCATGAAAGTTTAAGTTAGATGGTCATCCTCAACATGAAACTTCTATTTCATTGATTCAGGAGCCAGGAGAGTTTGGTACAAACTGATACTCAAGTTGATCACTCTCTGTGGCAGCTCTCAATCTGTCACTCAGGCCTTCAGTATGTGAGCTCAATTATAGGGAAAAACATTTTTATATATTAAAATACATTTTTATTGGTTCTTTCATTTGTCCTTCCCTGTGTTATGTCTTGCAGCAGAAAATAAGGTGAGATTAAAAGAATACTACTAATATATTCCCTGCATGTCATAAAAGACAACAGAAAAGGACAAAAGGATTGAGAGACTCATCTTCTGTATTCCATTCTTACAATGAGACTATTTTCAGAATGATGTCAGCCTGGTATGTGTGTATGCATATATGTCTATCTGGCTGATAGAGTGCTTATTCATTCATCTACTGAAATAGCAAACAAGTTAACAACTGACAACATCAAAGATGAAAAATGGGCTCAATGTAAAAGAAATCCAGAAGAAAATGGAAATCCAGAAATCACTGACCTAATTGGTTAAGACTAACTCCATGAAAATCTACAAAAAATGTAGGGACTCCTTGATCATATGGTGGACTGGTGGTAACTGCTAATAATTTCTTATATCTAATTAAAAATTAGCAATATAAAACCATTCAAGATATGTTAATGATGCCACTATCTTAATACCTCAGTATGTACAAAACTTGATTACTGTTGAGTAGTACTTGCAGCAAGTATCTTTTTCTTCCAGTCTTCAAAATCATCACCTGCACTGACTTCTTCCTCCTTGTTATCTGTCCTCTTTCGTTTCTCAGAAGAGTGACTCAGGTTTTCTTCCACAAGCTCTACCAATGTCCTGCTGCGTTTGCCACTGCCACTTTTACTTGCCTGGAAAGCATTAAATCATGTGTTGAGGGATCCATAAAAATTACTTGACTAAACTCATCTTGTTTGTAAGACTTCATTTACTGCTACCTTTTCAATCATTCATAACAGCATCTACAATGCAGAAACAATTATTACATAATATAGCAGATGATATATCACTTCCCTGCAAATAATGGCTTACTTTACTATTAACATTAAAAAGGCATTTTTAGACCATAATTTTGATAACATTGTATTGTGTGTGATCAAGTTTGTGTGTCATACCTGCTGTGAGTGAAGACTCTTGGCCAGTGTCATCATCACCTCCACCAGTTTCTGATAAACTTTACGTTTGCTTCTACTAGATTCATACAGTCGTTGCTTGTCCACTTTAATTTTCAATATACTGCAAGTCACCCAATAAAAGCATCTTCAGTATAATCACATTACAGACATGTAACTAGGCAGTATGATTAATATACATAATTTCCTAAAAAAAAAAAAAAAAAAAAAAAAAAAAAAAAAAACTCACCTGCAGGCTGCATAAACAGCAGCTGTGGGATAGGCAGGCAGGCTGAGATCCACTTCTTTAATGCACTTCTGCTCTTCATATCTGTTAAAAAGGTCTTATTTAAAATTGAGTATGACTGTGGTGTATTCATGTACTAGTTCAGACTTTTTGTTAAATGCCTCTTTTTTAAATAATATAGTTACAGTACTATCCTCCCTGAGCTAGAAGATGGAGAGCATGATATGTCAAAGGTCTCAGCCTTAGTATATCAAGTTATTTTGAGCTCTACATACTATGTGAGGGGATATAGACAATCATCACAAGTTCAGCACAAGATTCTCAAGAATAAGATGAAGCACACACACACACACACACACACACACACACACACACACACACACACACTTAAAGTGTAGCCCCTGTTCACCTAACAATAAATAGATACGGGATGTAACTCGAGGGATTGTGGCCTCGCTTTCCTGGCGTGTGGAGTGTGTGTTATGGTCTCAGTCCTACCCGACCACACACCATCGTTGCTTGACCTAGTATTAACAAAGAAGCCAGAGCCCCCTTCCAGCATACAATACCTTAGTCCAATGGGAAGAAATGATCATGTGACATTAGAATTAGAAATGCAGGAGGAGGATGGGATAAAATACAAAGATGACAAAAAAAAAAAAAAAAAAAAAAAAAAAAAAAAAATTATACAAGAGTAGATTTTGAAAAATTAAGAAAATATTTTGCTGATATTGAATGGAGGAACATTATGAACAGAAGGACAATATAAAGGAAATGTGAAATATTCCTACAGAAATATAATGAAGGAGTGAAGAAATACGTACCTGTTTATAGAGTTAAGAAAAGTATACACGCTTGGTACGATGCCAGATGTATAGAAGCTAAAAAGGCAAAAGATAAAGCTTGGAAGAAACTCTAAAAGCAGAGAAATGACAATAACAGGCAACAGTATAAGGATGCGAGAAATCAATATATTAGAGTACGGAGAGAGGAAGAAAAAACGTTGAGAAAGATGTGGTGCGGAAAAACATAGATGAACCTAAGCTTTTTTACAAATTTAAAAATGGTAAGATGAAGAATAAGGAAACAATAGAAAAATATTAAAGGAGGGAAGACATACCAAACAGCAATAGAAATGAGTGAAGTAATGAATGAGAGCTTCAAAACTGCATTCACTGAAGAAGAGGATTTTGTAGAACCAAATAGGACATTGTATTGTCGAGGACTGCAGGAAATCATCGTGCACTAAGAAGATATTACAAGATTATTAGATAATTTGGATGTCAGAAAAGCAATGGGACTGGATGGTACCACTAGAATGGAAGAGAACCAACGTAATACGTACCAATATTTAAAGGAGGAAAGGCAACTAAGCCATTAGATTACAGACCGGTGTCACTTACAAGTGTTGTGGGGAAGTTATGTGAAATAATTATCAAAGAAAAATGGGTTAAACATCTAGAAGAAGGGCAAGTTATATCAAACAGACAATTTGGGTTCAGGACAGGACGGTCATGTGTGTTGAACTTATTAAGTTTCTATTCAAGAGTAACAGAAGAACTAGAAAGCAGAGATGGATGGGCCGACACAGTATACTGTACCTGGACATAATAAAGGCTTTTGATAAAGTCCCTCATGGCATATATACTATTTTGGAAACTAGAGAGCACAGGAGGACTGCAAGGACCTTTGTTAGACTGGATAAGGGATTGCTTGAGGAACAGGGAATGAATAATTGTGATCAGAGATACATACTCCTCTTAGGGTAAAGTAACAAGTGGAGTGCCAGAAGGGTCAATGTCAGCCCCCATTACGTTCAAGATATATGTTAACAACATTCACAATGAGATAAACAGTTATATTAATTTGTTTGCTGATGATGCAAATCTGCTAAGAGTAATCAAAACCCAAGAGGACTATTTGCTGCTGCAGGAAGATATAAACAAAATCTACGAGTGGAGTAAGAAATGGAAGTTGGAGTTCAATACAAAGAAATGTCACTTAATGGAACTACGAAAGAGTAATTGAAGACCGGTATCTGATGGGAGAGAAACAAATAATGAAGACTAAAGAGGAAAAATTATCTGGGAGTGATTATACAGGAAAATCTGAAACCCGAAAAACACTTAAGTAAGATATTTGTATTAGCATATAAAATGCTGACTAATATAAAAGTGGCATTTCAATTCATGGACAAAGATATGACAGAAAAAATTATCACAAGCACGATATGTCCTGAGCTGGAATATGCAGCAGTTGTGTGGTCACTGAGCTCTAAAACAGATATAAGATTAGAATGGATTCAGAAGATAACTACAAAGATGGTGCCAGAACTAACGGACCTAACATATGAAGAAAGGCTGAGGGAAATGGGACTACCAACCTTACAAGATAGAAGAGAACAAGGAGATAAATGGAGATATGGAGAAAGGACACTGAGTCTCACTCAAACTCTGTACAACTAGGTAAAGACACACACACACACACACACACACACACACACACACACACACACACACACACACACACACACACCCGGTAGCTCGGTGGTTAGAGCGCTGGCTTCACAAGCCAGAGGACCGGGGTCCGATTCCCCGGCCGGGTGGAGATATTTGGGTGTCTCTCCTTTCACGTGTAGCCCCTGTTCACCTAGCAGTGAGTAGGTACGGGATGTAAATCGAGGAGTTGTGACCTTGTTGTCCCGGTGTGTGTTGTGTGCCTGGTCTCAGGCCTATCCGAAGATCGGAAATAATGAGCTCTGAGCTCGTTCCGTAGGGTAACGTCTGGCTGTCTCGTCAGAGACTGCAGCAGATCAAACAGTGAAACACACACACACACACACACACACACACACACACACACAAGCCAGAGGACCGGGGTTCGATTCCCCGGCCGGGTGGAGATATTTGGGTGTGTATCCTTTCACGTGTAGCCCCTGTTCACCTAGCAGTGAGTAGGTACGGGATGTAAATCAAGGAGTTGTGACCTTGTTGTCCTGGTGTGTGGTGTGTGCCTGGTCTGTCAGGCCTATCCGAAGATCGGAAATAATGAGCTCTGAGCTCGTTCCGTAGGGTAACGTCTGGCTGTCTCGTCAGAGACAGTGAAACACACATACACACACACACACACACCACGTAGTGTAGTGGTTAGCACGCTCGACTCACAATTGAGAGGCTCGGGTTCGAGTCCCGGAAAGCGGCGAGGCAAATGGGCAAGCCTCTTAATGTGTAGCCCCTGTTTACCTAGCAGTAAATAGGTACGGGATGTAACTTGAGGGATTGTGGCCTCGCTTTCCCAGTGTGTGTTGTGTGTGATGTGGTCTCAGTCCTACCCGAAGATCGGTCTATGACCTCTGAGCTCACTCTGTAATGGGGAAGACTGGTTGGGTGACCAGCAGATGACCGAGGTGAATTACATACACACACACACACACACACACACACACACACACACACACACACACACTCAAAACTTAATCAGAATATATTTCGGTCTGATTCTTTTCAGAAGAGGCAGAGCATCCTCATTGATCACAAGAACCATTTGTGCAATCATGCCCAGCTTTCTTCACTTCTTCAACTAAGTCCTTCATATATTAATTAGACTAACTTAAAAAATATAACAATATTACAATAAGGTGTGAACAGAGCCACCCCTCCCGAAACACAGAACAAACAGTGCATAATAGGGGCTACATTTTGCACAAGCATGTTTAGTCCTGCTTTCAGACCTGCCAGACCTGCTTTTAGCTTTTCATGGGCAATTCAGGTAAAGGAATTTACTGTCTTTTGATAAGTAACTAATGACTATTTGTTAATCAGATGTGTTTATTTATTTTTAAGGGGATGTGACAGTTTTTACTTAATGTGTATTTTTTTTTTTTTTTGTTAGATTCTCATGAAATTTGGTGCGTTTATGTATTAGTACCTCAATTACAAGAATCCCAAGTTTTATTGAAATACAATAATCAGTTTCAGAGAAAAAAAAAAAAAAAAAAAAACTATACGCGCTGAAAATGGTAATAAATTGCATCAGCATTCTCTGCTATTTCTCGAATGTTTTTCAACCTACTACTTTGAAAATAAATGTACATACATGCTGTAGATGTATGTAGGTTTTTTTCAATCATGATACATTTTGATTATCATACTTCATATATGAAAAAAAATAAAATAAAAAATATCAATGACAAAAACTATTTTTTTTTTCCCCGAGACACACCTATATTTCTTTCAAAATGCCTCACAATGAAAAAATATCCTATCTTTCCTCTTTCCATTGATACCTTTATATTTGAAATTACTTAGAAGCTAACAGAGACATTGCGCTCGAAATATCAATAACTTAAGTTTTGAGATATGAGGCGTTTTCTGTTGAGCAGTGCAAATCGTGATGTTTGTTTGGCTTGGGCAATTATGTTCAATCCTGCACAGCCAAGGTCATTTATTACCTCATATACAAGCTTGCAGTTCAGCTCAGTTAGGTCTCTTTCCTTCCCAGCATCATCTACCAAGTGATGTGATGTTACTGGCGTGTCACTGTCACTGCATGTGGAACACGTGACAGTGATGGAGGCGTCAAAGCTGTTATTTGTTGCTCTGTCCTGATGTTACCATATGAAGGTCTATAAAAAAAAAAAAGCTACAAAATCATAAGCAATGACAAATCATGTTGCCTACCATCTGGCGGGGCATTTAAAGAGACCTTTAAAGTGCATAAATAAAGGCGATTTAAACATATAAGGAATTAAGATAGGAACTTGCTGTTTTCACAGAAAATTGTAGACATTTCAAGGGTAACAGCAGTATTAATTACTCAATTTTGAGGTTTGGGTAAAAAAATTGCATTTTTTGCCGTCCCTCCCTTCAAGTTATTTTATTTAATGTGAAATCACAATCTATAGCTATCTATAAACCAGGCCAGCAATCCCACATGGATTGGTATAGAAAAAGCACCTAACTCACTCACACATCATTCTTGGCCTTATTGGTCACCAGTACAATGGAATAATCTTGTAGGTCACCACACTTCACCCCAGGAGCATTGGCATATCACAGTTGGCTACACACACCCCTAGCAAGGCCAGACAGCATATACTAGTTTATCCCTGCCCCTTCATAGTGAAACATATTACCAAACACATGCTTCAAAGCTAAGACCACAGCAGATAACCTGCACCTTCTCTTTACTTAACAATCCTAAATATATAATCATTAAGAAATCTGTACCTACAAATGCATTTGTTAATCAAGGTCAGATATATAGTTAACTACTGGGCCACCTACAGTGCAAGAACTTGCTGGGCTAACTGGCTGGCTGCTGTGACAGAATGGGCTTGACAGAGATCAGTCACAGTAACTTTTGGAGAGAGATTCAGCCGCAGTGCTGCAATTTGACTCAGAGCCACATACTGGGGATGGGTCAGTCCAGCCAACTTCACAGCTAATTTCTGGGAAAAAATGTTTGTATATATTTTATCATATTAATTTTACACAAAAGTCTATAGTACTTTGTTTTGTCTTAAGTGGAATTTAGTCATATAATCATTTTAAGTCTAATTATACAAAGAATACTCTCCATTATAAAACAGTGAACAATTAATTTCATAAATAAACAAGATAGAGATGATTGGGAACCAAACCTGAATTCGATAGGCTTTAAGTCTTTACTGACTGAACTATAAGGTATGCCACAAATAATCCAGGTTTGATTCCTATTTTTGTATCACATCACAGCACCATAAATCTTTTTTTATCATGCTTAAATCAAACATGTAAGATTCAAAGTAAATCACCATATACTGGAAACTTATTCTCAGGAATACAGTTAGTTTGTAAATTATGGTTTGCAATACAGCTAACTCTCGATTAACACGAGGAGATGCAGTGATTGAAGCTGGCAACGGCTATGTTGTTGCTGTTCTTCAGACCTGTTCGTTAGCTAAGGATTTGTTATCACTGACTCTATACCGACAAGTTTCATGGGTTCCACCCCTAACTTCAGTTCCAATCACAATATTTGTAAACTAAGCTATTTGAACGATAACCTACATGCACATTTTCGTGTTTCTAAAGTTAATTAGTTCACAAAAAACTAATGATGATAGGTGTTCAAGCAAAATTTATGTGAAGGTAATGACAAAGACATGGGTCTTGGTTCACCTTTGCAGTGAAGGTACCTAAATCCTGCCTGATCATTGCCTTCCCAAGCTGCGAGAAGGCAGCGTTTGCTCTTAAGAATACGGATTTCTCCAGGACGGTATCCTTAAACTGATGAAGGTGGAAGGTAATGTTTAAGAATCTGGCTGAAAGCGTCTAAATGTGGTGCCTCCCAGAAGCAGCATGTCTGCATGTGCTGCCATCTAATCAAGTTAACCTACGTTAAATAAAATAAATTGCGTTATTTAATTGTATCTCCTTTAATATTCGGTTGCATTAAATCAAAATTGTGTCACTCAAACTTGTGTTAATCGAGTTTACAATATTAGAAAATTCATCAAAAGGGTTAAGGTACACAAGAGATAAGACACTCAATGTACATGTTACCAATTAGACCTTGATGATCACATCCCAAAAAAGAACTTAAGTCCATTTTCAATGTCCTGTCACTACAAGGGTTTCCTTTCTAATGTTTCTAGGAATATTTGTATCTATTTTCATAAGGCTTCTCTTGATAGCAATTTCTTCAGACCTGATACACATTAATCTTATTTTTCTTAAACTTCATGTTTTTCATAGGGGACTGGCTGACCCTGATTTCCCTGCCACTGTACCTGTGTGGCCTTACCTTATCAAATGTGGTTCCAGTGGCAGAGCCAGCCAAGTCTAAGCAAATGACAGTCTTTGCAGAGGTGCTGAGAGCTAGCTGGCTGCCTCCCTGCACCTCAAGTAAGCGCACCAACTCCTCAGCTTTTCTGCTCAACAAAATATTATTGTTAACATATGTAACTATTAACTATGCTACACAGGCCTAAAAGATTATTATTTCCTCATTCATCATGAATATTTCACTAACTTAGTAATGAAATCTCTTCCAATATTACTAATAACAGATTCTCATAGAGCAGCTAAATTATGAGCATATGGTGATGAACACTCAATGTACATAATGTTTGTGGGAGTTTTGTATTGGGGTCATGGGTATGGTCATTGCATGGTTATGTCAGTGATGTGATGCACCTTTTACTGCATCACAAATTCTAAGTCCATGCCAATGAGGCTCACTTGGAGGGATAGTGTAAGTTAGTATGTTGGTTTCCAGTATGGAATGGCACATGCTCTCTTGCATCTCTTTGGTTTAGCCACTGAAAGCTGTCCCTTTAATTATGCATTAGAATGCCATTAAATGTTGTTTGTATCTGGCTAATATAACAATTATTTTTGGCCAATCACCATGTATATAAGTGGCAGCCACAGCAGTCAGATGGCTAACCACAAGGCTACTCAGTGTTACAATGACAGCTGAGTGCAGTTGACAAAAATTTATGGGAAGCAAAGCACTCTTGGTTAGGTTACTGTGCATAAAGGAATATCCAGGGGGGAACTAACTTCCTTGCTAGGTTAGATTAGTGTCCTTAAGTTGGGTCCAGAGAGTGGCAAAGCTTCCCCAATTAGGTAAACTTTTTTCAGGTGAGACTTCAACTTTGCAACTTTGCCGCCAGATATCTCTCTCTTTTTTTTTTTTTTTTTTTTTTACATTAAGGCCTACAGCGCCTGTAGGCACACTTGAAGAGTGAATGGGAAGCGCTGTTCAGCTTCCGCTCATTAGTGGCGCAGGGAATTTTATTTATAGTGGTACCCATGTCAGGGCTCATATCACCATCCAAGCTCATCTTAAGTGTAACCACCTAGAACCTGGGTACCATGGTGACGTGTAGGTAACTTTAAACCACTCGACAAAAGGCAAAGTGTTTAAGGCTGTACGTGGTGGGATTTGAACCTGCGCGTGGACGTCTGTCCAATCTCACGCTCACCACCTTATCCACTATGCCACCGCCTCCCTCTGGCGCGACTGCGACTGTGACTTTTTTTCCTGGTGCAGCCCTGCTAAATTACAAAGTAAACTTTAATGCAATAACAGAAACATGTTTTTATAAGGCAGGAAAACATATTCATTATTATTATTATTTTTATTTTTAGTTAAAACACAGCTCCAACTAATATCTACAAGTCCTCCTCCTCCTCCATGTCCTCTGGCCTATTTTCTCCAGCTGCAACAATTTCCTTAATAAGTCATCTTCATTCCTGTTCAAAGTTGCAGAAAAATGGTGATACCACTTTGCTTAGTCTGACTTATTCAAAATGTTTGCGTTTTTCAACTCTGTGACTTTGAAATTAAAAGCAAAAAAGTATCAGAGAAAGAAAACTAGACAAACTAGTCAGGATTTCTTTGCAAATTACAAATAAAATAAAAATATATTCAACAATGCCACCAATACACAAATGAATTCATCTAAAGTTCAGAGATGGCTGTACAGTAAGCCCCCGCACTTGGCGAATCTCAGCTTGGCGAAATTCACTTTTGGCGGTAGGGTGGCCATGCCATAGACCACCGAGTGCACGCTTGGCGATTTGAATTCAAACTTGGCGGTCCCCTAGCAGCAGCACAGCAAAGCACGCGGCTCCCTGGTGACGTCAGACCTCTCTCTAAACCTATCAGAACACATTGTGAGAGTCTCCTTCAGCCATTTTGTTTGTGCTATCCTCTGTTCTGCTAGTGTGGGAACGAATTCTGGCTATTAATCGTCAACATGGCCTCTACCAGTGCAACAGTTGGTACCAGTGGGGGTAAGGACAATGGTGGTGGCGGCAAGGACGAAAGTTGGCGAGGGAAACGGGTGGAAAAACGGGAGTTACAGCCTTTATATCACGTCTTATTAGCTTTATTTATTGTTTATTGTTCTGTTTTGTACATGTGTTCTAATATGTGAAGGCAAAAGATTTTATTTAAGCTTGAAAGATGGTCTTTTAGGGATCAAAAGAGGGACTTTGGCAATGACCAAAGACTGATTGAAGCATTTTTTAGGCAATTTATATGGTATAAAGAACTCGTGCTCGGTGAAATTCGCATTTTGCTGTAGTTTCGCCAGACTAATTAATTCGCCAAGTGCGGGGGCTTACTGTACATGTGTAGGGGCTTATTCCAGAGTACCTACTGTAAGAACTAGTGCAAATTGTGTGGATTAATTGGACAAAGGTGTAATCATGTAGAGAGGTCATCACCAAGAAGTGTGTAATCCAGACTTAAATATAGGTAGACTGGCTGTTTCAACTACTTTATGTGGTAATGAATTCCATGTGGATGATTCAACTACAAAAAAAGCATCTACAAACTTATAAGGTTGCATTTGGATTTTAAAACTACAATCCCTTGTGCCAGCTGCTGGAGTCGTAGTGCAAATTTCAATATATGAGATGATATTGAGGCTATGGAAGATATGGTAACAGTATATAAGGTCTTGTCTTAATAACCTGTCCCTCTTACCTGGTTCTCTTAACTGGTGGGCTTCCTGGTCCCCTGATTCAGGTAAGGGTCAAAGAAGCTGCACTATGCTGATGTGCCAGCCCTAACAAATACAAGTACTCCGTAACTTGAACAACAATACAAAAGGGCTGGAGAGTGCATCATGAGCAACAATAAGTAATAAGGTAAATTAACTTAATTAGTCATGATATTAAAAAAATAGATTCCCAAGATTAGATGCTAAAGCAGATTTGAATTACTTGAGACTGGGACATATAACAATGGATTCAGGGAGGGAATTCCAAAGGCCAATACATATTGTGTATTGTGAATGAGTATTTCCTAATGTCTAGGTTGGTATGACCATGTTCTAACTTGAGTTGATGGCCTCTGGTAATGCTAAAAGTTGGGTGAAAGAAGAAATGATTAATACTTAAGGAAGATTTTCCAGTTACAATTTGTGGTAAATTTGCAAATTCAGCCAATATACCCTATCTTATATTTCTTTTTCCCAATGTCTAACAAGCTAGGGGACCTTCTGGGAAAGCAGGGTTTTAGGGTGGAGAAACTTAACCTAACCTAACCTAAATTCTGTCCTGAAGTCATTATTTATTTCTGATAGGGTAAAATGGCGGTTAGAAGTGTGATCTAGACCATGAGAATGTTTATAGTTACGTGTGGTGTATTGTTTGAAACTGCAATAATTCTACCAGGTAAATTCTGTCCTGAAGTTATTATTAATTTCTAATAGGGTAAAATGGGGTTAGAAATGCTCGTAAAAGTGTGATCTAGACCATGAGAATGTGTATAGTTACATTTGGTGTATTGGTTGAAACTGTAATAATACACAATTTGCCACATCTTAATTATGTCATGATGTAATAATTGCCTTTAACAGAAAATATATTCTAAGCTTTAATATGATCATAATAGGGTAATTCTCAAGGTCATCAACATATTTAGTCCAACAAAGCTAAACTGCCTGAAATGCCTTAACATCTTTGATAAATCCAAAGTTCCACACCGCTGAGTTGTACTTTAACAAAGGGCATATGTGAGAGGTGAACAAGGTAGTCATAAATGTGTGATCACAATTAACAGTGGATTTCAACAGATTATTTGCCACAGCATAGGTATACATGTATGTATTAGCTAGTAGGAATATGTTTGTGGAACTTCAGTGATGTATCCATGGAAATACCTAAGTCCTGAGAAATATCCTTTTCTGGTAACATGTCATCCCCTAAATAATAATGAGCCAAATCTTCAAGTCCAGACCAATCAATATGTACACTTCCGATGAAAGCAGAGGGCAACACATTTGGTAGGATTAATTTATAATCCCCCAGGATCTAGCCACTTAATACAGCGTGTCAATACCTCTTTCACAAGTCTCCGTACTATCTTTGTTTCTCTGTTTGACGAATGAACATGTACATATTGTTTTAAGTCCTCGGCAGACTTTAGTTGAACAATTAGCATCAGTCATAACCTGGCAAGCCTGTCCTGATAGGAAGGGTCTGCCAATCCAGATATTATTGTCCACCTGCAGGCAACTACGTTGAGCATTGTACTGACAGATCAGGAGCTTTTTCCGGCCAAGAAAATGTATGCCCTCGTCTTGGACATTAATACAAGATAAGTGGGCCTTCATGTTTAGTATGCATTTCCATTTCACATTTCATAAAACACTGCATCATGCAAACCTTAAGATAATATAGACTGATAAGTACTTTACCTGTGAGTGGCGGGAGCCGTCACGCCAAGTTTTTGAGCCAGTGACTGCAGGACACCCACGTTCATGTTGTGGTGGTCGGTGGGAGACTTGCAATACCTGTATAATATCAACAATGTCTGAAGTAATTTCCCCACCTTAACTGTCTATTTAAGAGATCCCTTTCTATATCCAGAGCGAGCAACACAGTGTGACAGAGCAAGGCACAAACACGTCAGTAAAAAGGTTACACTACACTGCGGCCTGTCACTGTACGTGTTTGTGTTTGCCTCTTGGCAAGTTGGCGGGCTGACCACCTACACTCGTCTCAATCCCTTGTCTGTCG
>NC_059301.1:21417253-21419753 GCF_017591435.1 Portunus trituberculatus | reverse complement strand
TCTGTCTCTCTCTCTTCCACTTCCTTACATCCCAGTCTGGGCCCTCTCCATTTCCAACAATCATGCTCCAGTCACTCTCAACATGCTTCCTCAACTCGCTGGAACGCCCAACTAGTTTCCAGACCACTCTTCACTACCATCCTGACACACTTCTTCCCCCACCTGCTATTCCTAACATTCCATAGAAACACCTTCCTAACTATTCTTGCATCATTCATTCGTTCTAGCCTAGCCTTGAATCTCAGTGTTGCCTTCACATGCCTCTCTCTGAAGGTACTCCATCCCATGTCTCCCCTTAATGCCTCTATTGCTGCATACCCTGGTGCATTTAGAGCCATTCTTGCTACTCTGTTCTGTCCTATTTCTAGCTTCTCTAATTCACTTTCATTCCACGTCATCACATCCATACCATACATGATGCTTGGAACAGCCACGCTCTTCCAAACTTCTCGCAGCACATCATACTTGCTGGCTCTCATCCTTGCTGCACTTCCTAGCCGACCCACCCACTGGTTCACCAAACTCATCTTTTCATTCTTTGCTTTCACACAGCCATATGGACTCATCCACATCCCCAGATACTTGTATTCCTCAGCCTGTTGCACCTCATTTTCTCCCAGTCTCCACACCAAGTTTCTTTCATCATCTGACCTATTCACAACCATCACCTTGCTCTTCTCACTGCTGAATCTCACCCCAAAGTCTCTTCCATAGCCATCTACAACATCCAGGAGACTTTGGAGCTCCTCTGCTGATTCACTCATGACTACCACATCATCTGCATACAAGAGCACACATACCCTATCATTCCCCATCTTTACTCCTGCATTCATCCTTCTCATTCTGGCAGCCAGTTCTTCTGTATATAAACTGAAGAGGGTTGGTGACAAAATACAACCCTGCCTGACTTCTCTATCACTCTTTACCCAGTCTGTTTCTGTCTCCTAGTCTATATCTAGCTCTTGTGTCCACATACATACTTTGCACTATACTATCTTTGAACTCAGTCCAGTCTTTTCGAAGACTGCCTAACATTCTTCTATTCACCCTGTCATACGCTTTCTCTATATCCAGAAAACCCAAGTTAGAAATCGTGTAACCGGATCCGAGTATGGGCTGGAAGAACGGGTCATAAGCAGTGTCTAAATTTCCCCCCCGGAATAATTTAGTGCAATTAAGACATATCTTCCAATTTTTTTAATGCAGTTTTATTGCCAATATACTATCACTTCGTTGTCTGTGAAATATGTTGTGATAGTAATGGAGTACTTAAGTTAATTTACCCCAACCTTCTTGTTTTGTATGCAGTACAGTGTGTTAAGCATTATTGTTCCATTGTCTGTGGAATATTTTATGATAGAAATGGAGGCAAATAAAAAAGAATATAAAAACTTACTCAATGAGTATAAAATCCTACATCACGTGTTGATTACCTACATAAAATAATTGTAACTTGCACAACCAATTTTAACCTGAAAATTTTCATATTTAGTTTCATCATAGAAGTCTCTCTCTCTCTCTCTCTCTCTGTGTCCTTAGTGGTCACGCGGATTAAGGCGCTGCATTCTGCCACGATGGTGGTAGATTGCGGGGCATCGATTCGAATCGCACTAATGACGTCTAGCAGCTATATGACCTTTGTTGCCTAGCAGCAGGACAAATTACTTCATTGGAGGGGGGCTCCCTTGTGATGACTTAATTTGAGGATTATTTAATCCTTAAATCTCTCTCTCTCTCTTCTCATATATATATATATATATATATATATATATATATATATATATATATATATATATATATATATATATATGAACATAAGAAAAGAGGGAAGCTGCAAGAGGCCGTCAGGCCTATACGAGGCAGTCCCAGTGCTTAATCTACCTATTTCCATCTATCTTCTCCATCCATGAATTTATCTAACCTTCTTTTAAAGCTCTCTATTGACTCAGCCCTGACTACATGACCACTGAGACCGTTCCACTCATCAACCACTCTGTTTGAAAACCAGTTTCTTCCCATTTCTTTCCTACACCTGAATTTTTCAAGTTTAAACCCATTATTTCTGGTTCTATCCCCGCTACTGATCCTAAGAACTACATTCATGTCCCTCTGTTAAAACCCTTATACCACTTAAATACTTCTATCAGGTCTCCTCTTAACCTACGTCTCTCTAAGGAATGCAGATTAAGTTTTTCAGTCTCTCTTCATAGGAATATCCTCATTCCCTGTATCTTTTAGTCATCCTCCTTTGCACTGACTCCAACAGAGCTATATCCTTCCTAAAATGTGGGGACAAGAATTGTATGGCATAGTCAAGATGTGGCCTGACCAGAGCCAAGTATAATTTTAGTATTACTTCAGGACTCCTGCTTTCAACACTTCTAAAAATGAACCCTAATACTCTATTCGCTTTATTTCTGGACCCTATACATTGTTTCCTTGTACCGAGATCAGAACTATGAACCTAAACCTTTCTCATACTTGGAACTTCCCAGTGCCA
>NC_059301.1:21384753-21412253 GCF_017591435.1 Portunus trituberculatus | reverse complement strand
GGAATTTGGAAATACAGATGCAGGGAGGGAGTTCCAGAGTTTACCAGTGAAAGGGATGAATAGAGAGTTGGACAGAATAGGGATGAGAGGAAGAAGAAAGCCTTGTGTAGCGTGGCTGCAGGAGGAGGGGAGGCATGCAGTTAGCAAGATCAGTAGAACAGTTACCATGAAAATAGCGATAAAATATAGAAAGGGATGCAACATTTCGGCGGTGAGAAAGAGACTGAAGACAGTTAGTCAGAGGAGGGGAGTTGAGACGAAGAGCTTTCGATTCCACCCTATCAAGCAAAGCTGTGTGACTGGAACCCCCACAAACATGCGAAGAGTACTTCATACAGGGACAGATAAGGCCCTTATACAGAGTAAGCAGTTGGAGGGGCGAGAAAAACTGCTTATATATATATATATATATATATATATATATATATATATATATATATATATATATATATATATATATATATATATATATATATATATATATATATATATATATATATATATAAGCAGTTTTCTCGCCTCCAACTGCTTACTATATATATATATATATATATATATATATATATATATATATATATATATATATATATGAAATGAAATATGAAAAAGTTACAAAATAATAACAGATACCCGTTGGAACACTTCAGAAAATATCTATCTGCAACTCGCTCACTTTTGATTTTACTCCAGCCCCATATTCCCTGTTTACTTGCAGTCATCATTGTACACCAGTTGCAAAAAAAAAAAAAAAAAAAAAAAAAAAAGTAACCACATCTACATAAAGCATTGAACATGCAGGAATTAAAAACAAACACTGCTGGGGTGAGGCTTATTTAATTGTGACCAATAACTTGTTACAATTTTGTCTAAAGACAAATCAAAATTTAGTTCAAAGAGATTCCTCCCCCATTGGACACCTGTACAGGTTTGCAAGGGATGGAGAGTGCAGAGCCTGTAGGTGATTCTTTGATGTCAACACCAATCTTTACCGCAAATGTAATTACAGGGAGCATTTTATATTCCACAATGCAATAATGTTCCAGGAAGTTAACTTAAAAATGAATTACTGGAATCAAGTCCTCTATCCCACACCATAAAGAATGAGGTGCCCAAGCCCCAAAACCAGAAGTTCAGTAGTACTTTTAAGTCAAAAATAAAAACTTGCATCATTCCAGGATTCATAAATTCATGGTACTCATGAATATCATTCAGGGTGCAGTACCCTTAAGTAGTCTTTACATATTGCTACTGATAAAAACAATTTTAACATGGTCCTTTGTGTTTAAATATCAAAATACTAGCCAATGAAATAGTCTATAAAAGCACTTTCTAAAACTCCAAGGTGTTGATGGAGCATATTAATATGGTCAATTTCCCACCACTCAATAGTTTTTCCAGCCAATTAACTTTGGCTCCCTGTTGTTTGAGTTAAATTTAATTATCTTTAACATGGTGGAAATTTTGACCACTTACAAATATGTGATGTTAGAATGGTGTAATCCAAATTTTGTCAGAGTACAAGGTAGAAGGAGGCTTAGGAGCAGCTTACACTGGACAGATTTCATAATAATGGCATAAGTTTTTGTAAGCTCCTCTGTGCCTAGGTGAATTTAAATAGTTAAAACATTTTTACCAATGGGAGCAGGATTACAAGGCACCCACTGGCAGTGCTCCAATTATGACAATTTTGATAAAGTACACAAAAAAACAAAAACAAAAACAAAAATGGTATTGTAACTACAATGTCCAAATGCCAAAATGTAAAATCAAACAATATCAGAAGAGAAGTATTTTCACCTGACTAATGACAGAATAGAGAGAGACAGAGTAAATGAGTCAAGAATTTTGAATGAGCACATCACTTAAATATTTGTCAGATGAAATTCGGGTGGGTCCATAAAAAAAAAAAAAAAAAAAAAAAAAAAAAAAAAAAATATCTCCCTTAGGTTCTTAAACTGTGAGCTGAATGCTTGATCACAGCGTTTGAGGTGAGGAATTTTTTTAGGATTCACAAGCCTAGGCCCCAGCTAAGTTAGGCAGTAATCTGGGGGATGCCATCAGAATCCAAAATTTTAACTATAAACCATGAGCCCTGAAAAGAGCCTGCTCTCATTCCACAACTGCTGACCTGACAAACTATTTCCCCCAACTTCCACATCGTGCCTTTACGAGTCCATGGTCTCTCAGCACTGCACTGATGGCGGTGATGAAGGCATAGGTTTCACACCAATTCTGCTAGACAAGGTGTAGCTTTGGGTTATGGTATCAGTGCTGCAGTTGGGTTTCACTGGGAGAACTGTACAGAGAGGACAGCCAGACACCAGCAGGATGGAAGGGTTGCTTGGAGTGGACCCACCCTTGTTTGGAGATGTACAGAGAACCACTCCATCCTACTGGTAACTTACAATCCATCTTGTATAAAAATAGATTTACAAAACTACAAATGTGCATTGTCAAACCAGCTTTGTCCTAACTTAGTCAGGATTTTTTATAATCTTTGTGAAGCATTTAGATCATTACGAAATAAATGGTCAATAGGGAAAAGTTTTAACCACGCAATACTCCCACGGTAACAATGCACAAGTTGTCCTAACTGTACATAAATATTTAAAAGCAAAGACCAATGACTGCCTTCCCAAAGGCAGCAACAATTAATTGATCATATGTAGGTCCTGCTTTCCATGATAGGTCCTGTCCCAGTCATTAGAAATACATCACAGACGAATATTTGTATATCTGAGAGTTTCTGTTGCAGTTGAGGTACGACGGTCTTGCAAAAACAGTGGTCGAGGGCAAGATCCAACACCTCACTCCTTGTACACACATTACTCACTTCTCACTAATGACTGTAGACCTGTGTGTCAACACCATTGAGACAATAAATATTGTCATTTGAATTTCTGGCCACAACAGTTAGTGAATAAAGCTATCACCATCAACAGAACATCACACTAGCTAACGAGTATTTTTCCAAATTTCCTGCACTGCATCTTGATTCGCACAATTCTAGTCACTCATTGACTCGACACAACACATAAGCTGTCCTTTGCAGCCGTTCTTCTTGGGCACCACCACTAGCTGGCCGAAGTGTTTATGATAGACTTTACAAAGGAAAACCACCGAAATATTCTATTCATATTGATAATCACCTGAGAGTATAGTCTCGCAGACAACCTAAACAGGCCAGCCAGAGTTAGCTACCATTCACCACAATGCCAAACACTACTTTCATTTCCTGTTCCCTATCCAGTCCCCACGTCCCAGCAATCCAAGGTCTGAAGTGATGCCTAGTACGAGTGTGGTGTTCTGCTGTATTGGCTGATGGCTTCCACTTGTGGCCTTGGGACACTAAACGAAGGGAACAGAGATGCTCTTTCCCCGTTTGTGCCATCTTAAATGATCACCAGGGGGCAGTTACTTGCTGATATTGCCTTCGTCATCCTCTTCAAAGTGATGCTCCGCAACATACAAAGCAGGATCAATGACCTGTAACATTATCTTGTTAGCAACTTTGAAACTCTCAATATGGAACAAGTAAATATATATATTAATTTTATCATCCATAAACCTATGACAAGTACCATGACATATTACTAGTATAATAATGTGACATGTAATCTGTTATAAAAATGATATGATTATGTTATGAACTGCTTTCTATTGTTTCTTCTAATCCCCTGGGTAGCTTATGCTGTCTCTGATGTGATCAGTTGATGTTCAGATACCTACATCAAATACTATGCCTTCATGTTGAACCACATTGACTATTTGTGTACTGTACAGGAATCCTCAATTTATGTTCCTACCACACCATAAAAATTTTCTTTGTTGTTTGGAACTGGCAAGTACCATATTTGCTGTCCCATTAAACACAAAGTCATCTAATAATACCTACAAACCATATGTGGCTGTAGTACAGATGCCAATAACTGCAAGCCTATGTCTTTGGGTGTGGAGCTGAAGCAGTAGTACACTAAAGCCCAAATAGTTGATTTGATAATATTACAATTTATAAAATCTTTCTTTTTCTTGACCTCCTCCCCCTTGTCCCTTATCTCTGACAGATAAAAGAAGAGGGAAGGTGACAGAGGGCTGAGTTTTAAGACAAAAACAAAACAAGTTTGGATTCCATCGTAAACCAAGGATTCCCTGTATTGCTAAATAAAAATCTACACATCTTTTCATATGAAGGATGAGGATGAGAGAACGACAACTATAAAAAGGTTCACCTTGGGGATAGGCTTGATCTCTGTGCCTAGCTCCTGCTCAATGCGATGCAGAGCAAAGCGATCGTCGTAAGTTATCAGGTTGATGGCAATGCCAAGATGCCCAAAGCGTCCTGATCTACCAATCCTGTGCAAGTAAGTTTCGGCCATCTTGGGGAAGTCGAAGTTTATGACGACATTAACAGCTTGGATGTCTATACCTCTTGTAAACAAGTCTGGAGAAAAGAGAAGAACAATTCAAATGTCACACGTTATCCAGAAAATGATCCAGTCTTTATATATATATATATATATATATATACACACTCGACCCTCGAAACAACGGACCTCCCATCAATGGATTTCAGAAACTACGGACAAATTCTGGAGTCTGGTTTAATCTACGGATGAATATTAAAATGCGCGCGATTGTCCGTTCCTGGCAAATTATTGTCCAGTAGGTGGCGGGTCGGTCGCGTCATCAGCTGTTGGCCGCCATGTTTTATCTTCAGTCTGTGCGTTTTCAACCAACAGCGAACATTGTCTAGTGCTTACCACGGCTTTTATATGCATTTGTACCCTTCCAAAATGCCTCCTAAACCTAATAAACCAGTGAAGTGTAATCAAAAGGCTCTTCCAGTGGCTGCTAAGCTTGAACTAATACTTTGTAATACTGCTTGAATGATTTCTTAATGATTACACAGTATTTTACGTACATTTTATCATCCATAAACCTATGACAAGTACCATGACACGTACGTACTTTTGCAATTTACATACAGGGTCGTGCACGCATTTGTCCATTGTTTCGAGGGTCCAGTGTACGGTCATACCTCGCCCAACATGACAGTTACGTTCCTGAGCTCGTCGTGCATGGCGAGATTCGTGTTGGGTGAATAATAGACCCTATGGGAAAATAAGGCTTATGTTCCCAGATCCCCCCCCCCCCCAAAAAAAAGTACCAAACACACATCTTATTTAACTACAGTACTAGTACAGTAATACTCCACTTCACGAACAGGATAGGGTGTGTCAAAGCTGTTTGTAAAGCAGAAATTCGTTAACCCCTTCGCGCTGGATGTTAAAAAAGCCCGCCTGTATGATATACAGGTGGTAGTGCCGCACGCCCGAGCGGGAAACTTCTGCAAGCTTGTCATACTTGTCGTCTTTGTGTATTATGCTGCTATTTTTTAGTCACTATGTCACCTTTGAAGAGGAAAGTGGACGCTCCTCTCTTCGGAGAGAGAGAGAGAGAGAGAGAGAGAGAGAGAGAGAGAGAGAGAGAGAGAGAGAGAGAGAGAGAGAGAGAGAGAGAGAGAGAGAGAGAGAGAGAGAGAGATAACAGTCTATGCCATTGGGTAATTTTAGACACAAGGCGGGACTCATGTAGCTTATCTTTTGTGATTGATGGAGACAAGGATGGTGGGAGGAGCACTAGGATTTCAAGGACAGCATACGGCGTGTGAAGTTGGTATCCAACACACTATACGGGACAACTGAACTGAAGAAAGCTCAGAAAAGAAATATGACGTCTACATAGGCGTCACCGTATTTGCTACTGGGGCTTCATGACGCCCACATAGGCGTCACCGTAGTGAAAGGGTTAAGTGGAGTGTCTGGGGGGTAGCCTCCTGGGCCTCCTGTAATTCCTTTGGCATTGAAATTTAATTACGTCGTTTGTAGTTGTTAACATATGAAATTCCCTGAATTTCATGAAATTTAAGGGGATCCTGAAAGAATCTTTAAAAAAATGAAAATTTTTCTTTTTGTTTCACAGCCTTTATTTTTTTGCCAATCATCTTTAAAAAAATACCAAAGCTTTGTAAAAAATCACTTAAATTTTTTTTTTCATAGTACCAAAATTTCATAAGTAGCAAAAATCGGTATTTAGTTGTACTTTTTATTGATACCTTACATAGGACAATTGGATTTTTTGTTGATTTTCTGAAAATTTTTGAAATGTTAAAAACTACTTTGAGAAAATCGCTCCTAAAGATTATCATCACTTTTTTTAGTGACCTGTCCTTTGTACTGCTTAGATTGGCATGAAATTTTCACACAATGTTCCTTATAACTAGAGTACTTCCTGGAGTAGGATAAGGCATCTGGTCCCACTTTTAAAAAGGTACTATTCACTTAATGGTTGGGGTATCAGAAGGCGCCACCTTCCTCAATGTAGCCAGATTTTATCTTAGTACTCTCCAGCCTGATAAAGAGTCATCTTTCTTTTGCAGTGCCTTCTTCAACTTTGGTGTTGCATGTCTGGCTCTTTCTTGGTCCAAAAACTTCATTGTTTCATGCAATCTTGTGTCAGTCCCAAGGAGATGTGAAATGATATTTGCTCCTTCATACCCAAAGTTGTGTTGAACAGGTGTATGTTTGACTATGAAGAGAAGTCTTGTGTGGCCACAAAATTTTGTTTTGCTGTACCTATTCCAAACCTTTGCATGGATGGATTCGTTAGGGTTTTGTGTAGCACCCTTCAGGCACCTCTTGAGAAGGTTTGGATTTGCAAGGTCTTTGTACACAGACTTGATGTACTGCAGTTTCTCCTTGGGAATTTTGGCAAGGTAGTCTTTTCTTCTCATGGTCTTTTGCTTCCTCTGGAAGTTGCAGTGCAGTTGCTCTATGGTAGAAACACCAAGAGTCCTCTCCTTTTGGGCAAAATTTATGGTAATGTTCCTTGTTGTTGGATGTCAGATGGTAATATGTGGCCCATATTGCATGTTGCATGGCTCGTACAGTTCCTTGTGCATGGTCTCTGATGGCCTTGCCGTAGTATGAAGACAATTTATCTATGACATCATCAGTGAGCAGCATGTCTGCTCCCCCTAGAATGCTTCTTTTAATTTTCTTTCCTGTCTTGGTCGTGATGACTTCATATTTTTCTTTCTTCAGTTTTCTTAGTCTGGCACCCATTCTCTTGCTGACATGGTTCACGCATTCTTCTTTGATGATGGAAACTTTGTAAGTTTTAAAAAACTAACCTTGCCACATGACACCCCATGGTATCCTGGGAATGATGAGCCCATAAAGTGAATTTCAAGGAATTAAAATATATTAATAAAAAATACCCCCCAGACGCCCCCCCTTAAGCGGACGTAATTTTCCTAAAGGAAATAATGGAAATAGGGCGATGTTTTCTGGGCTGGTCCCCAACATACCACATGGGTAAAAAAACAAAAAATATATATATATATTTCTATTAGCTTTTTACAAGCCTTACCCCCAAGAAAGGATTGTTTTGTAATGCATAAAGTGAAATCTTACATGGAATACCAAAAAATAAAGCAGAGATGATGAGATCGGCCACAGACAGCGTGCGTTTTTTCACCATGACTCCAGCGACTTGGCATATCGCTCATGCCATTCTTTTCAGACCTTTTTATCCGCAATAGAGGAGTGCGGACATTTCACGATATTACATTTCACACTACAAACGATCTATTGCCAAATATGTTATAGTGGATATCATATCTCAAAATAGTATATTTTACCATTAGTGTACGCGAGATTCATGTTCATGCCATGAGGATAACTTTGACTCTGTGGCAGTGAGTGATAGTGAATTAGTAATTCACTAACACTCACCACCATGGAGTCGGTTATCCCATGGCATGGGCGATATGAATACTAAGATATGATATCCACTATAGCAGGCAATAGAGGAGTGGAAACAAATGTAATATGAGAGAGAGAGAGAGAGAGAGAGACAGAGGAGAGAGAGAGAGAGAGAGAGAGAGAGAGAGAGAGAGAGAGAGAGAGAGAGAGAGAGAGAGAGAGATTCATCCTATCCTTACCTTTGAGAATAGGGTATTTAGGCAGTGGACTTTCTGTCGTTCTTGGACAAATGCATAGTACTGTGTCACTCCTTTCAGGGTTAGCTCATCCATCAGGTTGATTTCATATGGAGATCTGCAAAGGGGATGGATGGATTTTAATTTTAGGCGCCGCAACATCAACGGTCATATGGCGCCGCTACGATATTTTACTTACTACAATGTAGTTTATAAAAACTAAAAGAAATTAAAAAAGATAAAATCAAAGGTAACAAAAAATACTAAAACTACAATAAAATTCAATAAAACATTAAAAATACATATAATAAACTTAAATAAAATGCATAAAATAGCTAAAACAAGTGAAAACGATAAAAGTAATGGTAATTAAAACAAAAAGCTACAATAATATACATAAAACATTAAAATACATATATTAAAATTAAATAAAATCACAGCTTTGGGAGAAGGCCAGCTTCTCCCAAAAATCTAAAACGTCATGGCCTTGGGCCAGACACTTTGGTCCAAGGACCTTTGAGATATAATAGACACCGCTATCTCTACCGCGACAGCGGTAGAGGTAGCGGTGTCGTAACTCTATCAAACTAGGGCACTCTACCAATAGGTGCCGCACGGTAAGCGGCACCAGGCAGTCATCACAGTAAGGTTGAGGGTTCCTGGTCAACAGGTACCTCTGTGTAAGGTACGTGTGACCTATACGCAGTCGCGCCAATAAAGTCTGTAAACGTCGATCTCGAACATGGGTGTATGTCCAGTGAGGGATAGAGGAAATAGTGATCTCTCCCATTTTCGAGGTTGCGACCCCCGTTAGCCATCTCCTCTGCCAGATTGCTGCAACTGCCTCACGAATTAGAGGAAAGACATCTCGAAACGGAACAGACGCAGGAGATGGAGCGCGACTTGCTGCCTGTTTAGCGAGGCGATCTGCATGTTCATTCCTGGAACACCAACGTGACCAGGAACCCAACAGAACCCAACACGATATCCTCGTTGTGTAAGAAGGTATAGCCACTCCAGGGCTGATAAAACCAAAGGGTTAAAGGATATAGTGCAAGAGAGAGAAGTAAGAGCACTGCGACAGTCACTAAAAATTGTAAAAGACGAAACCGGTAGAGTAAAAATTATTTGTAAAGCTAGGACTATGGCAGACAGCTCCGCAGTAAAACGGACGCCACTGAAGGAAGGCTGCCAGACCGATAAAAAGAGGAAAACCACACTAAATCCAACGCCTGAGTCGGATTTGGAGCCATCAGTAAAAACAGGGATATCATCAGAATGCATAAAAAAGTGTTCTAAAAACCGTGTGTGGGACAGAGCTGGCAAAAAATCCTTCTTGCCATCCATGGCAGGGCATAATGAGATAACAGGAAGCTGCCAATTACCAACTCGCGGGAGACGGAAAGAGTACACAGGAGTGGGGTCGATAGATAACTCTGCCATGAGATTTGCAACACGTAGGCCAAAAGGTTTAGGGAGACTCGGTCGAGTGACATACGCCTGCGAGCGCGAGTCCCGCAACATTGACACACAGGGGACAAAATCAGGCAGACGGTGGGTGCGAAACCAACACCGGAGCATCGAAGACTGGCGCCGGAGGTCGAGCGGCCAGAAACCAGCATCCACTAGAAGGCTAGGTATTGGAGATGTCCGAAATGCACCCGTAGCCAAGCGGACCCCAGCATGATGCACGGGGTCAAGCGAGCGTAGTCGTGCATCTGTTGCGGATGAGTAGATCTCACAGCCGTATTCCAGCTTCGGAAGTATGAGTGTACGGTGAAGCAACAGCAACGTGTCCCTGTCCGCACCCCAAGAGGTATGACTTAAAACCCGAAGAAGGGATAGTGCCTGCCGACAAGACGCCTTAAGAGAGCGAAAATGGGGAACCCAGGTGAGACGGTTGTCAAATAAAAGGCCAAGATATCGAGTCGCCTCCACGCATGAGAGGCGTCTATTGGCGAGGTATAAATCCGGGTCTGGATGGACACCACGGTTGCGACAAAATGCATGGCTACGGTCTTCGAGGTGGAGAATCGAAAACCGTTCATGTTGGCCCAACTGGACACCCTATTGATCGCCAGTTGGAGCTTGCGCTCAATCAGTGACATCCTAGAAGCAGCAAAAGAGATGCACAAGTCGTCCACATATAAAGAACTGTGAATGCCATCCGGTAGAGTATCTATAACACCATTTATTGCAACTGCGAATAGCGTAACACTAAGAATACTTCCCTGTGGGACACCGTCATTTAAAGCTGTAGCATCGGAGAGAACACTCCCAACTCGAACCCGTAAAAAACGGCTGGATAAAAACTGCTGGATAAAAATAGGAAGGTGGCCCCGAAGGCCAAAATTAAACAAAGACTGTAAAATGCCATGACACCAAGCCGTGTCGTAGGCCTTCTCCAGGTCAAAAAAGACTGTTACTTGATGGTGGTGATTAGCGAAGGCCTCACAAATGGAAGACTCTAGGGATAAAAGAGCATCAGTAGTAGACCTCATCTTTCGGAAGCCGTACTGTACCGGTGACAAGTACTTCCCCTCTCCAAATACCACATGAGTCTTATATTTACCATCTTTTCTAACACTTTGCAAATACAGGACGTTAAAGATATAGGACGGTAGTTCGTAGCCTGGAGATTATCTTTCCCAGGCTTCGGAAATGGGAGAACCACTGCCACAGCCCAAGAAGATGGAAAGTCACCGGTATGCCAAATCATATTATAAAGATTTAAAAGAAAGTTAAAAGCAGTGTCAGACATGTGGCGCAAGAAGGCATAAGGTATATCATCTGGCCCAGGAGAAGAGTCGTGACACTGGGACAAAGCGGTCCGCAACTCGGAAGCAGAGAAAGGGACATTATAAGACTCCTCCAGCGGAAGAAAAGTTTATGCCGAGAGATTCCATTCTCTGGCGGTGACGTGCGCCCGGAGCTGCAGGATGCCTCTGGGAAACACTGGCAAAGTGCTCCGCAAAGAGGTCAGCGACATTCCTAGGGTCTGCCACCGTTCGCCCAGCAGACAACAAAATTGGTGGGGAAGCAGCAGAATACTTCCCAGCAATTCGGCGGACTTTGTTGAAGACATCCGTAAGAGGGTGCGGACGTTTATGGAAGAGATATAGGCTTTCCACGAGGCTCTTTGTGCCTCTTTCAAAATGCGGCGGGCCCGAGCTCGGCATCGCCGAAAAGCTTCCAGGCACTGTGGGTCCCCACGATGTCGCCGGAGACGAGAGAAAGCTGACCGTTTCTCTTTAACCGCTGCAGTGCATGCTGCGTTCCACCAAGGAACGGGACGCTTAGTAAAGCGACCTGACGTCCTAGGGATTGTCTGAAGGGCTAAAGAAATAAAAAATCAGTAAAATAATCAACAGCCTCAGCACAAGTAGAAAAGTCAGCCAGCGGACGAATAAAAGAGCTAAGGTCTGTGAATCGACGCCAATCTGCCTTGTCTAAAACCCAGCGTGGTGGCCGGGACTGTGGCTCAGATTTCACAGATTGCAATAAAATCGGAAAGTGGTCACTACCGTGTAAATCCGGTAGGACTCGCCAATTAAAATCAAGGAAAGAATTAGATGTACAAAGAGAAAGATCGATAGCTGTAAAAGTCCCAGTAGGAGTGTGGAAATGTGTAACATCCCCAGAATTTAAAATCTCCAATCCCTCATCCTCAATAAAAGAACCGATTAAAACCCCACGAGGATTACGAGCACCTTCATCCCACAACGGGTGACGGCCGTTAAAATCTCCCAACAAAAGAAAAGGCGGAGTCAGCTGACGCACCAGGCCGTCAAGCTCACCCCTGGAGACAGGAAGCCGAGGAGGTAGATATAAACTGCAGATGGTGTACAGTCGTCCCATAAAGACCTTAACAGCAACCACCTGAAGGGGAGAGTTAAGTTGTACCGGGATAACAGGTATATCCTGACGGACTAGAATAGCTGTGCCACCGTGGTGGCCCTGGTCAGGGAAAGGAGTGTTAAAAAAACCACGATAGCCAGGAGGACTAGAATAAGTACTATCACCTATCATAGTCTCTTGTAGAGCTACACAGGCTGGAGAGAACTCCGACAGCAAAGCTCGGAGTTCCCCCCACGAGGCGCGAAGGCCTCTACAGTTCCATTGTAGAAGCTTGAAGACGACTATTTGGGTGCAGTGGACGAGCGAGCCTTTTGAGGCTGCCCGTGACTGACCTGACTAGAACTAATCAAACGACGAGAAGACACCGGGAATTGAGGTGTGCCGGGTCGTTGGACCTCAGCCTTTCGGCTTATCGGTGGGTGATGCGAACTATCATCACTTTTACTGGTCCTCGGAGGACGAGGATCAGGCAGGACTGCACTTTCCGATACAGTTGGTCCACGAGGGACGGCTATGACAATATCATCGGACGTCTCCATGCTCAGACCGTCCTCATCATAAGAAGCCCGATCTGAGACGGAGGGCGTCACAGAAGGCTGGACAGAAACTACTGGAGCTACCCTAGCAGAGCGGTCCCTGGAGGACTCACGATTATAAGCACCGGGAGAAAACTTAGACTGCTTATGCTGAGCTAAATCTAACGACTCCGCAGAGCCGCGGTGCCGCTTAGTTAGACCCTTGAAAGGCTTAGGAGATACAGGTGGCAAATGGACATCTACTACATGGGTAACTTTGTTCAAGTCCGTATTTTCTCGTCACTTCTAAGAGATGACTCAACCGAGTCATCAGCCAAAATGGCAAACCTGTTAGCCAGATAAACAGTACCACCCGCCCCAACAGAGCGAGAGGTAGCAGGAGGAGTTGTCTTCGGACCGGCAGACTCAGCCGAAGAGCGAGCGGCCAATGAAGCATAGGATGTCGCACCAGTACCATCCTTCTGGCGGTACAGGAGTTCACGGCGGGCGCTACCGAGGCTGATAAACTGACTATTGGCAAGCTGTAGAATGTCCTGCTCCAGGCGATACCTAGGGCATTGCCTGGAACGTACCTGGTGAGCATCACGACAATGAAAACAATAAGCTGCACCATTGCAATGCTCCTCTGAATGCGAGTCGAGTGCAGAGCAATTACCACATCGGGAAGCTTCCTTACACGAGCTTTTCCCGTGACCGTACCCATAGCATGAGAAGCACTGAAGAGGGCGAGAAACAAAGTGCCTCACCCTAAGGTTGATAGGACCGATATTAACACGGTCAGGAAGGGTGGACCCAAAAAGTGAGAAGGACCATGTTGGAGGAGTTCCTCATCTTAGTCACCTTTTGTACTGAGCTAGGGCACATTGCTAGTATTTCCTCTTCTGGGAATTCATAGAGGTCTTGGCTATAAACACAACCTTTGCTATAGTTAAAGGTGGGATGAGCCTTAACAGTCTCAAACATGCTGTCAGAAGGGCATGGGAGATGTTGCAACATCCTAGCTTGCGTAAGATCTTTTGCTCGCACAAGCACCCCCTTCCCATACTTTTTCAGATTCCCCTCAGGAATCGTGCCGATTTCTTTGGACAGGTACCGGGAGGCATGGATGAAATTCCACGCCCATTTCTATAGTACGCCACAAACCAACGTGGAGGTGGGATCTGGCGGACTGCTGGAACTGAATTCTCTAAATAGTTTTCAAAAACATTTGGGATGTAATCCATGTCACTGTCTGAAATATTACGTGACTGGAGAAATTCAGTTTTAAAGCCATGGCCGGCGAGGGCAGAGATGCTACATGTTCATAAGCTAAACGAGCTTCATCACATGACATAAACGTTACATAGCATCGGTTAGAAGGAAAGTCCTTATCATAAACCAGTCGAATGCGAACAACCGTACCATACGCCTTGAGAAGTGAGTGCAAGGCATGATAGGAAAATGATGGATTAACATTTACCATTACAAGAGAATCATATGCAGCAGAAATGCATCCCTCAAAAGAACTTCCAGAACAAGAGACTGCTGTGGGAGGCCCTTGTGGAGGGGAATCCTCCTCCTTACTCAGACCTGAAGATGACGTCTCGTGGGCCAGGTCAGCCACCTCACGAGAACCTGAATGTTTTTTGTGTTTTCCCATAAAAACAGCTACACAAAAATTGGCTCCAGGGGCAAGGGAAACCACCTACTGGGACTACAATGGGAGGAAGCGCTGGCTGCCGTGGACGGGTACCTCGTCCCCATGCGGACCAGTCGTTTTAAAAAGGCCCCACATGATACGAATGTTTGTCCACGACAGAGCTGAGACCCCTCCCAAAGCATCCCAGCCTGGACACCCAACCATCCAGCACAGGACAGCCCCTATTGGGCGATCCCTCCAGCAGGTGGCTCCGCTGGTCCACTGGCAGCCTACGTAGGAACCATTTAGTCTGGCCCCTCACTGGCGACCGTACTAGCATGGGTAGCCCTCTCCCCCTCGAAAGGGCAGAGCAGGGGACTAAGCCCCTCTAGCCTAGCTCGCCAGGTCACAGGGCACGCAAGCCCCCACCACGACAAGGCGGTTCCCATCTGGGGGGTTCATCCTTAGGAACTCCTTTTTGTTCCAGATAATGCCCTTAGCAGATGTTTTGTTCCCCAACAGCTTCAAAGCACTTCTTGAGGCAGGTACAGGGACTTGCAACTCTCACAGCAGGAACTACCTTCTTGGACTTGATGGCAACGTATTCCTGGCCAGAGTCACACCATCTCTTAGCTACATTCTTGGCCCACATAGATATGGCGCCTTTCTTTTTAAGCTGGGCAGTCTACTTGTCGCCGTCAGAAGGCTGCTGCGGCACTTCTGTATAAGATGAATCCATGAATTCATCGCTGTAAGAGGACATTCCGATCTATTCACTGAAGGAATGTGCAAAAAACAGGACGAGGTGCGTGCTGAGTGACAGCTTCAGCTAGTCTGTTTACATGAACATGGCGTAGGAGGCAGTGGGCAGGAGAGCGGCGAGTGTGATTGGCTGGCTGTGGGGGCGTGATTAAATCCTCCATGCTGATTGGTTCAGCACCTCCACCCACGTGTGTCCCTCTTTCACGCGAGTTTCCGATACTTAGTCTGGCCAAATTTCTTCACCAACTTCCCCGACTTTGAACATTAATTTCGCCATCAGGAAGGTCGAATATTGTGATGTAGACAATTCCACAACAATTTTATACCCTTTATCGATGAGTTCCCGGCCATAACTCAAAACTGGCAACTTTGAGGGTTATTCCCCTTTTGCAGGTGGGGCCTCAATTAATTTACCCAATTACATGAAATAAATACAAAATTTTGGAAAACAGTATAATAAACCAGGGGCGGTATTCTTCAAAAGATGTAACATGTCAATGCTAAGACAGATGTATATCTTAATTTATATCATGTATCAAGTTGTGGGTCATACATTATGAACTGAGCAAAACTGATACAACTTGTGCTTATTTAGTTTCAAACACTAAGACGAAGCAAAGCTGCTGTTTAAGCTAATCATAACTTCTGTAAATATTTCCTTCATTCTATATACTAGTCATGGCATGCGAGAGAGGAACAACCCACACGCCCATACTTTTAAGATCATTGCGTCGAGTTTATCACTGATTGCTATTAAGTATCAAATGTAAGATCTAGGGTAGTTCTCTCATGCCATGTGGTTTTTAATACCGTATTTCCCGTCTCATAAGACGCACTTTTTTCCCCCTGAAAAATACCCCCAAAATCACCCTGCATCTTAACACTGAAAGGTCAAGTTGATAGGGGTGTCTGACAAGCCCCCAGGAATGACATAGAAACACTCACACTCAATAAACATACAATGTAATCCTACAATTATCATTTACTTTGATATTACACTTTGTTTAATGAAGGTACAGTATACGAAGATATCTATTTTGATACTGCACTTTTTTCTGATGAAGGTAACAAGATATTTACAATACCAACTGTTATGTAGTGAATTGGTTGTTTTGATCACTCACCAATGCCATCTACACACAAACATGCCAACTAACAGTATCCTAGCACATGTCGCAACTCCCCTTGCCTTCCCTGTCATTCAGCAGACAATACTCCTCCAAGAATGGCATCAAAGCAGAGAAAGAAGGCCTATACTGTCGGTTACAAGCTAGACGTTATCGAATATGCAAAGCAGCATGGCAACAGAGCAGCCAAGAGGCACTTTTGGACCACCACCAACTGAAAATTTGTTATTTTGTAACAATTATTTTAGCAGTATCTATTTTATAAAACTTTGTTGATATTTTGTAATAAAGCAATATTTTGATGCTGTTATTGGTGCTGTAGAGTTGCCAACTTGGAACTGATGCTCAGGTAGGATGTAAAACCCTCAAAACTTTTTTTTCTAAAATTTGCTTAGCTAATTATAGGGTGCGTGCGTCTTACCACTTGTAGCGTCTTATGAGATGGGAAATACGATAATTCCTTTTTTTAAATTTTTGGTTATGGCTGCAAGTTTTTTCACCCCCTACTCCTCATTTTTATAAGTGTGTATGGCATAAGAGGAATTATGTTAAAAAATTGTGTGTTAGGGTTCACTTTCATCCTTTATATTGGCTTAAGACACTTAAGTATGTTATCAGGAACAATGTCTTTGTTTCTGACAATGCCCTTAGCAGCTTTACCAACCCAATAATAAGGGTTAACTGGGGATTTATCCCTCATCCTCCCACTCATGAAAAAGGTTGGTGGTCACAGTGGTGGTGAATTCTTGATGACATGCACTATCTAGAAGTATTTTTTCTCCTTTTGCTGGTGCTCAGTATGCCAGATATCCACATCACTGTCAGGTGAAAATCGGGAGAGTAGCATGCATTGTGAAGGCAGAGGCTAGTATGGTAGTGATGCATCACACATGGTGGGAGAATGTATACAATAACACCACTGGACTGCAATTGGCCCAGTGCGAGGGTGCGGCTATATGGTCCGTTTTTATTGGGCCACACAAATCTCAGCATGCAGGGGGCTTGTCCCTCTTTTGCATACAGGAGAGTTAGTCTGATCCAAACTATGACTCAAATCAGGCCACTTTAAGTCTTAGTTTAACCATCAGGATGGTCAGATTTCTTCAGCCTTACCCATTAACAAGTTCATGCCCATAGCTCAAAACCTCCGAGAGTTATCCCTCTCTTCCATACTGTGCCTCATATTTGAAGGTGAGGCAATAGATAAGATAATAAGCATAGAAATAAGGTAAATGTAAATGGCTAAAAGCACCTCAATGCAAGCAAACAGTTTTGAATGCTGTGATGGCGAGAATGGCTTTCATGCTGACTCCTACCGTCACTACATTTTCCCAGTAACAAGATATCTAAGTGTTATGATTGCCTTAATTTTGAGGTTTGAGTGGACTGGTACGTTTTGTGTCACTTTGTAGGAGGATTCCCTAGCTACATAGGTTCCTTTAGTTCATGCAGAGCTTGCTACTTTTTTATTGCCAGTTTCCAGTCGTAGTAACTTTAATCTTGATGCACTTATAATCGATATTAAATACAGACAACCTGGTCTTTCCAAGAGTTAGTGATCTCTGTTGTTAACACAAATTGTGGTTGTTACAATACATTCAAAAGTGCATTCTAGAATGCAAAACTCTTCACATACCTCAGATGCTTCTTCATGAATTGCTCCACAGTAAGAGGAAACGTAGCAGAATAGAGAAGGATCTGTCGCTCTGGAGGTAGGTAAGAGATCACCCTGTCCAACATGCCTTTGAAATCCTGGGACAAGAGTTTGTCAGCCTCATCTAATACCAACATCCGGCACTTATCCATAACTGCAACCTTCTTCTCCATCAAGTCAAGGATTCTACCAGGAGTGGCAATCACTGCATGCACTATTTCATAGATTCTCATGATGTCATCCTGTAAGAAACAAAGTCAGCCCTTAAAATGTGCAAGTAGCATATGGGTATATTTCAGAGGTTTCCAATATGATTGTAGACTGTGTGAAAGTTTGGTCTACACACTAGTTTCAATATTTTGAGTATTCCTCTTTTAATTATGCATAATTCCTGTTTGAAATAAGGGCAATTGTATGAAATTAAAGTATTACCTTTAAATTAGTTCCTCCAGTTGTCACCATAACCTTGACACCTAAATGTTTGGCTAACTCATTGCAAATATGACTAGTCTGCAGAGCCAGTTCTCGTGTGGGCACAATGACCAGAGCTTGGATGTGGTTCTGAGTAGGGTCAATCTGTAACAAAATTACAAATATTACTTAGTAAATCATTACATATCTATTCAGGGAGGCAGTGGCATAGTGGATAAGGTGGTGGTGGGTGTGAGATTGGGCAGACGTCCATGTGTAGGTTCAAATCCCACCGCCACTTTGAAGCTATGCCATTTGTCGAGTGGTTTAAAGTTACCTACATGTCACCATGATACTAAGGTTTCAGGTGGTAACACCGAAGATGTACTTCCGTGGTGATATGGGCCCTAATATGGGTATCACCATAAATAAACTTGCCTGCGCCACTAATGGACAGAAGCTGAACAGCACTTACCACATATACTCTTCAAGTTTGCCTAAAGGTACTAAAGGCCAAAAAAATCAATCTAGGGAGTCAAGAAAAGTATAGCTACACAAGTTAACTGAAACACTTGGAAACAAATTCTGTGAACAGTCTATGCAAGTAAATTAAAGCATGCATTTGAGTAGGAAATACTTTCTAAAAGATAATCTTACATGTTCTGAAATGATGTAACAAGAAGCCTCTATTAAGAATGACGGGACAAGAATGTGGAATGGAGAGGTCAAAGAAAAAGATGAGTATCTTTTTTTAACCTTTCCAAAATGTCCAAGTGGTCACACAGCACAGACAAAAACCAAAGGTCAAAAATTATCAAATGTACATACAACATAAAATGTGAAGGATTGAGTAGATGGAGAAATGACCTGAAGCTGTCACAAGCAAACTAGAAACAAGACTATGATGGTTTCTATAATATCTATCCATTTCTGGACTGATATACAATTTATTATAAGTGACATGTCAAAATCACAGGAGCTGAAGAGCAAGAAGGAAACATGTTACTCTACCCACTCAATGCTAAAAAACAATATACAGATCTGCATCTCTACTTCACCACTAACATCAACACATCTGCCACCCTGACCTTTGATTGATGCACAAGGTCTTACAGTAGTAGTTAGATATGAAAAGTTACTGGACAGGACAAAAGATGTGGAAAAAGCTCCAACACAGACAATGAAGGCAGTTTTATTAGCTATCTCGTTTTTGCCAGCTGAATGTGTTTTGGACTAAAGTAAGGTTATAATTTTTTGCAACAAGCTGTACAAACACTGACCTGTTCCAGAAGGGGGATTGAGTATGCCCCTGTCTTTCCAGTGCCATTCTTGGCACGAGCCAAAATATCTCTTCCACTTAGGGCAACGGGGATAGAGGCCTCCTGGATGGGGGACGGCTTCTCCCACCCCTTCTCAAAGATACCCATCAATAAGTCCCGCTTCAAACAGAAGTCCTCAAACTCATTGCCTTTAGTGTCTGTCACATCTGATGTTCGTTTCCTTCTGTCTCTTGGAGGAAGCACCAGCTGGGACTTCCAGGATTTGTCATCCATAGATCTGCAAGGAAAATAAATCACTCCAATAAGAGAAAATGAAAGGTAATGCCATTTACTTAGCTACCGTACATTAGTCTTCAACAAAATTTCAATGGTTTACTCATGGCTTTTAATTTCACTTAAATCACCTACAGTTAATGCTCATAACTGCACTTCATTTTGCTCAATATAGGAATCATGGTCTTCCACATTTCTGACAGCTTGGCCTAGTTTATCCATACTGAAAACTACATTGATGACAATAGTGACTTACCATTGCCCTTTGCCACAGAGGCAGAAGTAAAATAAGCATGCTAATTACACCAGACAAATCATCTCATTGTATTTCAGGTGAAGTCACTGCAATCAAAGCATATCAGCTGTCAAACTGTCACCATACTCACTTCACCACCTGGTTATTAAGTATGGGTTTGATCGGCGAGGTGTGATTGGGGATGGTCGCCATGTCTGCCATGGTGGTCGCCAGCACACCCACAACACTGCAAATAGGAAAACAAAACCCATAAATTTATCAAACCGATAGTTTTTTTTTTTAAATCATGGAAATAACATTAGCCTTAAGTTATGTTAAAAAGACAATAAACCTTTGGGTAGAACTATTTTTTTTTATCAAATCACGGTCTAGTTAATGAAAATATTGGTATTAACATAAACAATGAATAATATATATCTAACCAAACAATGTCACCTTCATTGAAAATGCTAATGCTTATCTCTAATCTTTATGCCAATAGTCCATATCTTTACTATCATAACCATATCATGCTGCCAGAAACAACAGCAATGGGATACACATGGATACTAAAAATAATAAGTTTTTCCATCCAAGGACTAGATTAGGTTATGTTCAGATTCACGCTTTTCATCATTATTTTATTTTTAACTGCTAATCCCTTCATTGTTTCTATTAATATGAAAAATAAATCAGGCTGTCACTCCCACACTCCCTCAAACTACTACTCTTTACATCCCTTCTGCTGGACACAAGTTATACATTTCTATAACCAGTTTTTACTATAACATTAGTACACTACACATCTAACATAATCAAGTACCATTTCTTCCTAAACTCATATCATAGTTACAGGATTTAGAGGTTTCTGTGAACATTTGGCAGCAAAGAGTTAAAAATATAACTGAACAACCACTGAGCAACAATGCATATCTTTTTAATGGAGTAATTTGCTCTTATTTAAACTTTCATAGACTTTAATAGTGTAAAAAATAATAGCAAAACATACAATGGTGAAGAAAGATACTATACAACTAATCTTAATACAACACCTTATCTTCCCACCAAGGTGCTTTGATTAAAACTAAACCACCACATAAAACAAACGAAAAAAAAAAAAAAAAAAAACTTCAATCTTCCCATCAAGGTCCTTTCATTAAAACTAACCCACCACACACACACACACACACACACACTTTAATTCTTCCATCAAGGTGCTTTAAAACTAAACCACATACATAGAAAAAAAAAACACGAAAAACAAATCAATACACATGTAAAGGCAGATAGATCACAATACACACCAATATGTTGACATACACTAACGCATTACACACATACACACGCCGTCCACTTAACACCACACTAACTACCACAACCAGTGTCACCACTCAGCCACATGCAACATCCCTAACATTCCATAACAACCGTACCGCCAGCCAGCCCACAGCAGGCCCCACGAGCTGCTGAAATGCCCCGAATAGATGAGTCAACACGGCAACATGGGACACGGGTCAACAAATTCCCCAAATCACCAACAAATACACCATCCCACTACACACCAGGCCTTCCTATGAGCCTACACACACTCACGGATATAAAACAACAATCGGGGCGGCGTAGAGTCAGAGCAAAGGCCTAAAATGCCAACCGGATTACAAGTTGTCAGGGGATCAGCTGAGCCAGGAAAACACAACGGCAATCCTCACATCTATACCATGAAAGGAGGCTCTGCAGTACTCTCCGGGGGTAACTTAAGGCTTCAGCACGTGGAAACAGCGGGAAAATGCTTACCTGATGATATAGATGAAGGAGATGCACGATGATAAGAATATTCCTCTCAGGCCTTCAAGGAGGTCAACCAATATGGCGTCGCGGGGAGGCCACACTCACCAGCGTTTTTCAGGCCTTTGTTACGTGTCTAGGCCGGTGTAGAATTTTTTTTCAAGTTCTCCTGCACATTAAAGGCTCGTTGAACGTCATACCAGGTACGGGAAATGTATCTACTGTTCAAGGGAAAATCTGCAAATGATGGCTCCTTTTCACTCTGGACACGAAGAAGACCGTTTGTTGGGGACTGACTCAAGTGACTTTCGCCTTGCGCAATTCGCCTCATCACATCCTCATATATTCAAACCCAGTCTATTTCTCTCTCTATCAGAAGCACTGCACATTTATTGAGCATCCATAGTTTTATATAATTGTATTAGACACTATTAGCTTTTCGTGTATATATAATTTTACAGTACTTGGCAACTATACAACTGTCAAAGTCAAAAGTGTATATTTATTTATTTACTTTTATTAGTTTTCCATTATCCGTGAAATTACTCAGCAGTGCATGAGGTTTGAATAAGGTCACCCCGGCATATACTAGTCAGTAATGTATTGGAACAAAATGGGTAGGCAAAACTGCTCGTATGATTCTCTGTCAACTAGCATTCCCATTGTACTCAAATCCACCGAAAGGACAACCTATAATGTATATATACTGCATCTAATTAGCTTACGTACTATTTCATAAAGTACTAATATGCGCATAAATTATATTACTTGAAGATATACTGGTGAAACACTCAGATTGGGGACTACATGAAGTAGCTTTCACCTGACGCATCTCACCCCGGCCTCTCTCTCTCTCTCTCTCTCTCTCTCTCTCCACCGACCTGATACGACATAACATAACATAACATAACATAAATAATAGAATAACAAAGGGCCACCAGGGCCCATCTAGGTTATTCTGTATCAGTCGCACAGCGACCTCGTCATCAGTACTTAAAGATACACTTACAAGTACACAATACATTATATACTAATTCTAAATATTTGGCCCATTAATATTTATTATATCATAAAGCATTCTGCTGAAACATATTTCATTGAAATCACTCAAAACATTGGCTGCTCTAATTGAATACAATAGTTACCCCAGAGCATAAGATAGAAGTATTTGTGCAATGGCGGGCTACTCAAAAAGATCCCAAAATTTGCAATGGTTAAATTTCTCACAAGGAGTATTCTTAGAGGTTATAGAAAAGATAAATTTGGATATCATGAGTGTTTTACAGATCAATGATATAGAGACGTTGGTCAGCTACCACTGGAATCAGTAGAAACTCTTCACAAAACTTTCACTGAACCTGCTAAAAGTTGATTTGAGAATGCTGTCCCATTTATTAACTTAGAACTTGTAATCACGGCCTAAAGCAGTAAATTAAGTCTTGTAATCTATTCATGTATCTATTCATTTATCTGTATCTTTCTATTTTGGTATTCATCTACGTCCATATTTATCTACCAAAGTTTCAGTGAGTCTCTAGCTATTTAACTTGATCTATTAATCGATTCTCATTGCTAGTTCATATAAACACGGTTCATTATTAACCTCACAAATATTCCCTCGATAATGAAGCTAGTATGCTGCATTACACACTCACATGTCTAATTCAATGATACCTTCATCTGATCTTAATGTTTTGGCTGTTTCATTGAAGCGTTTATTTCTGGCAGAATATCATAGTCTACAATTTCATTATTTGATACGTTTTCTTTAAGTTTAAAGTTTTCATAGAAGTTTATATATTTTTAACGGAAACACGTAAATATATTTTGCTGTCTTCTAAATGAAACACTTTTTTTTTTTTTTTTTTTGTAATGCCAACTGTTATATGAAGGACAATATGAATTGATTGATGTATGATATTATTTTAGCACATACACGAGAAAAAAAACCTTATAGACTGTATTCTGCTCAGTAACCACTTTGCATGACTATACATGCTTCCTTTCTATAACTATATTCTTTCTCATCACAGTCACTGATACAACTCTCTCTTGCGACGTTTCCTCTGTATCTACATATTGGGAACAAAAGAACAAGTGAGGATGAGAGTAACTTTGATATCGTGTTCAACTACAATGTTCTCCTGTAACTAAAACAATGTACTAGCCAGCTTTCTAATAGTAAGGACAATGGAGGTTATAACTTTGTGGCTGGTTTTCACTGTCATCTCTAGGAGTATGATGAAAAGACGATCATAGAGATTATAATACACGTTTCTTAATTTGCAACACATTTTTTTATGCATTTAGAGCCGTAGAAGAAACTAAGTAACTTTAAAGCCATGATTAACCATCTTCTCTGGTGCTCAATGGAAAAATAAATAAAGATAGATTGAAAGATAAATAGATCTCTATAGAATAAGTGAAGGCGCCAGAGAGAGAGAGAGAGAGAGAGAGAGAGAACTTGCTCAATGAATGATGAGGTATGGACGTAGGCTCCATTGTTTTGCTTACCCGGTGCTGCGTACGTGGATAAGATAAGTGGTGGCATCTGGCAGTACATCACCCAGCTATAGTTAAATAGATACTTAGCTAGTTAAGTAGTTGATCGAAATGAAATAAAAGTGGCACCATGCAATGATTGGTTTATAACTATATTATCTCTTGTTAAAAAAAAAAAAAACGTATTCTCGTGAACGTATAGAGCTGTATGTAGATGTATAGGTATACCATAAGATTGCTGATTAAGTGGTTTCATGATTCGTAACTACCTATTATCATGACGTCAGAGTTGAAGTCTTTAACTTGCTCATCATGCTCTTCAGAAAATTCGAGAATAAAAACTAAAGGATAATTTTTTGCGTAAATCTATGGATTTAGTAATTCACAATGCAAGTTACAACTATGAGTTAATTTTCCAGTAATAATCAAAGTGTTTTACAAGAAGGAATAAATTTCTGAGTATATCAATATATGACCGTACAGCATCGGCCATCGGCACCCACCAAGCACCATTACTCAGTGATCACTGATCAGTGTGTGCGCGTGTTCTATGGTGCAGGGACCCTGACGCGGGCAAGCTACTAAGACTGAAGCAGCCTGGCAGCAGAAATGAGGGTTGGGGTCTGGGGCAACCACAACCCGCTACCCAGACGAAGGAGTGAGGGTGAGCCCAGCTGTTACTGAGGGAATGAAGTAGGTGGGGTGTTGGGGTTTTGGTATGGCGGTACAGTACTGTTTCATGGTTTCAGTAATCACTAATATGAAACTACTACGTCTATTCTATGATTTCTATGGTTATCAAAGCCAGTCCACATTATTGCGTCATATTAGTAGTGGTGGTGGTGATGGTAGACGGTAATGTTGAGGGCAGACGGCAGGCTTTTCCAACAATCCGCTCACCTCACAACCACCCTCATTATGCAGACGGGGGGAGGGGGGAAGCATTGTAGCAGTGTCCAGCGTCACGAGGAGGATGAAGGAATATAGCTTATGACAGATGATGTTTTAAGTTATGATATGCATTTACCATGAATATGTATGTCATCACTACTATAGGAAGAACACGAATCCTGCTGTAGTTTGTTGTATTGTTTTCTTGGTAATGAGTAGGCTTAGAATATTTATGCATTTGTGTAAATATGTGATTTGAGTATATTAGGATGTACATGCATAGTTGTAATTTGTCCTTGATACGGTTTTTTTTTTTGAAGAGTTCTTGTTTGTATATGATGAGTATAAGGCATAACGCTGTAATTTTCTAGGTGTTTCGTTAAGTTAGGTTAGGTTAGGTTTATGTGCCAGCGGTGGAGCAGAGGTTGATGGGGGGGTCAGTCCCCTCTCTCCCCTCTTCTAGGCTAGGCTTAGAAAAGGTTAGAAAAATCCTGCATATTAAGGGAAATTACCGTAGACTTTTCAACACCCATAATTCACTGAATTCTCGCCTGCCACGCTAAACCCCGCCCGACGCAACTATTATAGATAATTACGCTAATACATGTTTCCATATATGATTAAATGCCTTATCATTCAAAACCTAAATAGTAATGACCGATATGTGATCCTTGAGAGGAAGGTTAGAGGAATAATATTGCCACGAGAGAGAGAGAGAGAGAGAGAGAGAGAGAGAGAGAGAGAGAGAGAGAGAGAGAATAAATAAAATAATGTAAATGATGAGGAATAGGAGTACGAATGTAAGTTAGATGCCACCATTACCAAATTTAACCAGTCTTACTATAGTTTCAACATTCCTGCCTGTTAACATTGCTTCGTTCATTGTTTAGTAAGACCATTATATAGTTTTAATTAAGTTTTGGAGGAAGTATTGTAATTAAAGCACCGTCTGGTCCAGTCAGTGCAGTAATGGCCTTCGCAACGCCTCTCACTGTTATGGCTGTAATTCCTGGTGGGTTGTGCTGTGTCTTGCTGTCCTCGATCATCATTCGGTAGGACTTCGAGCTCTTATAAGGACTATTTTCGAAGGCAATGGAAGTGAATAGTATGGCCCTCATTCATCTCACTCATCACACACACACACACACACACACACACACGGTTTGTTTGACGAAACAAACAATGCGGTTGTGAATACTGAATGCTGTTTTTATTTATCCGTTATCTATTTATTGCTTTAAAACATGCTGAGATAGTAAAAGTAGTATTATTTCCACTGCAGATGCGGAGGCGGCAATCCGATACATCACTACACGCGTTCTGTACGTTGATAATTACTAAGGACACTCTTGTTGTGTTGCATTGTTGTGTTGTCTCACTATCATCACAGGCAACACTTGTCTCGTTCCGTAAAGGTGACTGTTCTCGTGCATTTATAAGACTACTATTATGTCAAAATGTTATGTCCGTCTGTTTATGATTGATGGGGAGTAGCTGTTCTGTCTATTTCTCTCTCTCTCTCTCTCTCTCTCTCTCTCTCTCTCTCTCTCTCTCTCTCTCTCTCTCTCTCTCTCTGACACAGTTACAAGTGGCCCTCCCCCTTCCCTTCACTCTCCCCCTCACTCCCCACACCGTCCTGACACAAGAACAAACTTTCAAAAGAGATGGATAATCTTTTTCTTCACAGGCGAGCAAATTTTCCATAGAGATGAACTAAGTTAACGACACGCGGCCTTTAGGGGGTAGAGGGAAAGGGAGGGAAGGGGAGGGGAGGGGAGGGATTGGTGAAAGAGAGCAGGAGTACATACGTAGTTAGCAGAATAAGTGGAATGATTCGAAGAGGAGGTGGAGGTGACGTGTAGAAGAGTGAGTGAGTAAGAGTGAAAAAGGAACATAATTTCTTCCTTCTCAGCTTATAAGATCTCTATTCTGGGTCACTGTTTTTAATGAATGAGTCTATTCCATTTGTTGTTGTCTTTCTTTCGCTTATTCCTTTATCTCCGTGTCTCTTTGGTGAGGAAAAAGAATGCACTGCAGAGGCGAGGGTCTTCGGAGTGTTGGGGGTAGGGGGAGAGTGAGATGAATTACGTGTACGATTGATGCAAATGAAGATACATACTCACACACACACACACACACACACACACACACACACACACACACACACACACACACACACACACACACACACACACACACACACACACACACACACACACACACACACACACACACACCTTGCATTGTGTAATGTAGCGAGAGGCAACGGATGGGATGAGATGGTGAAATGATGAAGCGATGAAATTACAGGTGAGGCGGTCTGGTCTGGTGTGTGTGTGTGTGTGTGTGTGTGAGAGAGAGAGAGAGAGAGAGAGAGAGAGAGAGAGAGAGAGAGAGAGAGAGAGAGAGAGAATGTACCCTATATAAACACAGGAAGAAAAAAAGGCTTGATTTAAAGACCCCACCCACCTAACATCTCCAATGGTCACCTTCCCTTTCAATCCTACACCTGCATCTCCGTCCCAAGCAATTCCCTCGGCCCAGTATTCCCTCTCTTCCCTTGAAC
>NC_059301.1:21367253-21379753 GCF_017591435.1 Portunus trituberculatus | reverse complement strand
TCTCTCTCTCTCTCTCTCTCTCTCTCTTATTTTATCTTTGTGTCTTTCCTTTTATCTTTTTCTCTCCTTCTTTATCTCTCTCTGTGTCTCTCTTTCTGTATCTCTTTTATTACTGTTTCTTTTCTGGCTTTTCTTTTATAACGTCTTTTTTCATATTGCTGTGTTTTTGTTATATTTTTACTTAGTTTTTTTTTGTTTCATCTCCTTTCACTTTTTTTTTTTTTTTAACTTTGCGTTCCATTTCATTCCCCACTTTCTTTTTATGCAACCTTTTTTTTTTTTCTTTCATCTCCTTTCACTTCTTCTTCTTTTTTCTTTTTTTTCTTTGCATTTCATTTCATTCCCCATCTCTCTCCAACATAACCTTCCTTCTTCCTTACATCCTATTAATACGTACATGCCTTCCAGATACACACGTAATGCTCTGGTCACACTTTTACTTTTTTTTTTTTGTCTTTTTATCCTTTCCTTGTTCTGCATCCTTACTTTCTTGGTTTCTTTCTTCCTTGCTTCTTCTATTTTTCCTTCTTTTTTTATTTATTTATTTATTTCCTCCTTCCTTCCTTCCTTCCTTCCAGATGCAATCATTATATTCTTCTCACACTTTTTTTTTCTATTTATTCTGTTCCCTGTCCTGTATCCTTCCTTTCTTCCTTATCTTTCTTTCTTTTTTCCTTCCTTCCTTTTTTTTCTTGTCCAGATGCATTCTTGATATTCTGCTTATACAATTTTTTTCTGTTCCATTCTATCCTCTGTCCTTTCTGATCCTTCCTTCCTTCTTCTCTTCTCTCCGATTCTATCTTTCTTCCTTCCTTTCTTCTTTCTTTCCTTCCTTCCTTCCAGATGCATTCATAATATTCTGCTTATACTATTTTTTTCTCTTCCATCCTGCCCTCTCTCATTTCTGACCTTTCATCCTTCTTCCTTCCTTCCTTCCTTCCTCCCTTTCTTCCTTTCTTTCCCTTTCTTTTCCTTTCTTTCCTTCCTTCCTTCCTTCCTTCCTTCCTTCCTTCCTTCCTTCCTTCCTCTCATATCTGCTTCCCACTTGCATGTATTTGATGAAGCTCCAGGAAAGGGAAACAGAAACATTGAAACTTCTTTCCTGTTAGTTTATCTTTTCCATCACTCTTGGGTGTGACGAGTGATAAGATCCATGTCCCCCCCCTCTCTCTCTCTCTCTCTCTCTCTCTCTCTCTCTCTCTCTCTGTAAACTTCTTCCGATTCTTTCTCCTCCTCTTCTTCTTGTGATCGCCTCTTTGTCCACCTTTTCTCACCCTTCTCTGTCTCCTTTCAACTGTATGTGTGTGTGTGTGTGTGTGTGTGTGTGTGTGTGTGTGTGTGTGTGTATTGGTATGTTTGGGTCTTGTTGTTGTTGTTGTTGTTGTTGTTGTTGTTGTTGTTGTTGTTGTTGGTGTTGGTGGTGTTGGTGGTGTTTGCCTTCTTTTTTTTTCTTTTATTTCTTCTATCACTACTATTTTCTTTTCTTCTTTCTTCCTTTCCTTTTCTTTTCTTTCCTTTCTTTACTTTCATCCTTTCCTTTTCCTCTTTCTAACCTTTTCCTCTTCAAAAAAGAATGAGAGAGAGAAAAAAGTATATTTCTTTTCTTCTTTTTCTTTGCCCAAGTCCTTGTCCTTGAGATCTCTTCGTTCTTCCATCTTCTCCTCTTCCACTTCCTCCTCCTCCTCCTCCTCCTCCTCCTCCTCCTCCTCCTCCTCCTCCTCTTCCTCCTCCTCCTCCTCCTTCAATTTCTACTCCTGCTTCTCCTCCTCCTCCTCTTTTTCTTTCTCTTCTCCTCCTCCTCCTCCTTTTCTTCCTCCTCTTCCTCCTCCTCCTCCTCCTCCTCCTCTCTTGAACGGAGACGCCAGGAAAAAAATCAAGGTGGAGGCAGCAGCAAACACTCACGCATTCATCGCGTCGCTAAAATTTGGTTACATTTTCCCAATCGTGTTAAATTTTTCTTCCTCCATAGTAGTAGTTTGTCCTTGGCAGTTGATGGATTCCTTTGTTTTCCATGTCGCTGCTGTCATATATGTATTTTTTTTTTTGGTTGTTGGAACAATACGTCTCTTTTTATTCTTTTTTTTATTTTCTCCCCTTTTTTCGTTCTCTGTCTTTTTTTTTTTTTTTATTTATTTTTCACTTGTTTGTATTTTTCTATTCTTTCTCACCATGCCCGTGCAGTTCTTTTCCCTTGCCTGACTGGTGACCCTGAGTATATTTCCAAATTGATATTGCGAAGTCTCCTTTCTCTTTTGATGGTGGTTTTTATTTCTATAGAGAATAAGTTTTCTTTTGTGTGACTTTTTTTGTTTGGTTTTATAATGATATAGGTCTAATGCAAGTCAATGGTGTGTTTTGTATACTACCTATCAGAACCATTGTTGTCGCTCTAAGAATGGATTATGTCTGTATATTGACTTTCCTTTTCTTGAAGCTGTATATTGTGCATGTGTTTTTATTGTATTTCAAATCTCTTTCTAGTTGCTGGAAAAGTCAGATGTGTATTTGTATTGTTTTTTTTTTTATTTATTTTTTTTAGATCTTTATCTTCTCCTCGATATAAAAAGCTGATAATGCATTCATATCATCTTTTACATCCTTTTTTTATTTTATTTATACCATGTGGGCATTTCACGGGAATTTATGGGCTAAAGGGGGTACTTAAGGGGTACTTTTGTTGTTATAAAGAAGAAAACATTTACATTATCTTTAAACCCTTTTTCGTTGTTAGAAGGGTCGATAACGTTTTCATTTGAACTTCCAGAGCCACCTTTGTTGCTGTATGAATCGTTTATGTATCTATATCATATTTCAGTCTTTTTTTTTTTTTTAGTAATACAAGCGTCATTACGTATTTACGACATTATCTTATCCATTTTTGTAGCCGTATGAATCAAGAACGTATCTGTATGATTGACCATAAACGTTCTTTCTGCTTTATATTGATTAACCTTCACCCTTTGACTCTGAATGATAATATGACTCTTTGCCATTCCAGTGTTTCGTTCCTGCCTATGACTTGACTGCCTTCAGAGTGAGAAACTTCGGACATAAATTGATCTTGCTTTTGGATTTTCTTATATTTTCATTTAAGAACGGAATCATGAACGGTCCTTTTTCTTTTTAATTCAATATTTGCTCTTTTTATAGGTGTAGTAGGATCAATCACGTATTTGTATAAGTCTCGTTAAGTTAAGGAGTTATTCCCTCTTATACGTGAAGCTCGCTCGAATGTCGTTCCCATACAGAAAGTAAGGGCAACAGAATCCACAGCGAGAAGCCTTTATATTTTTTAGAGTGTGTTTCGATGCTCCTCTTTTAGGGCAGTCCAATTCTTAAGTAAGGAAATTTGTAGATAGATAGATAGATAGATAGATATATAGATAGATGGATCGGTAGTTAAACAGATAAACAGATAAATTGATAGACAGATCGATAGACAAATAGATATATAAATAGATGAAATAAATAAACTGACTTATTGAATGACTGAATAGCTGGTAAACCGACAAATTAACTGAACGACTACAAGAAACAAAAAGAAAACGACACACAAACGCATAGCTAGCTTAATCAAGACTCATTAACTAACCAGCAAACAGACCAAACCAAACTAACACATGCCAAACACGAGGAGGCAAGGAAGTTAAGGAACCAACAGAGAGTACATAATCATTCAGTAGTGCAAAGTAGCCACCGAGCGCTGCCTGCCAAGGGGGTCATCTTTACTAGTGCAAGATAGGAGGCAGCAGGCGGCAGCAGCAGTAGAGGACGCGGCTGGCTGCTTGCGAGAGCCTCCTTTGGGTGTGTGTGTTGGGGTGGCTGGGCGGCTGCATGGGTGGCTGGAGATGCAGGTTGCTCGCGGCATATTCAATAATAGAGATGAGAAAAGGCCGGGCTGGAGTGAGTTTGGAGCGGTAGTGGCGATGGTGGTGCTGGAAGTGGTGGTAGTGGTGGTGGTAGTGAAGCGCTATTAAGAAAATCTGACGCAGGGTTGGTGGACAGTGCAATCTTCTCCGTTGGCAGTGCAGGAGTTTGCGGCGATGCTTGGGGAGGGTCGGGGTGTCTTGGGGAGTGGTGGGGAAGGCTCGGGGGTGTAAGGGCGCCTCGCAATGACCCTCGACAGGTGGGCGACGGGTGACCTCCTTGCTTCCTTTCTTCCCCATTCTTTTATCTTTTGTAATATCCTGTCTGATCCAAGAGAGAGAGAGAGAGAGAGAGAGAGAGAGAGAGAGAGAGAGAGAGAGATGAATATAGGGAAGAAAGATGAAGTGGAAGTGGACAAGGAACTAAAGGAGCAGGTGTAAGAGGAAGAAGAAGAAGAGGAGGAGGAGGAGGAGGAGGAGGAGGAGGAGGTGGTGGTGGACGAAAAAAGAGGAGGAGCAGGAAGAAGGAAAAAAGAGGAGGAAGAGGAGGAGGAGGAGGAGATGGTGGTGGTGGTGGAGAAAAAAAAAGGAGAAAAGGAGGAAAAAGACGAAAAGAGTATAAAAGGGAGGCGAAGGAGGAGGAAGATGAATATTCGAAAGAGGAGGAGGAGGAGGAGGAGGAGGATGAAGAGGTGGAGAAAGAGAAGGAGGAGGAAGAAGAAGAGGAAGAGGAAGGTATAAGGGGAGGACTACTTTATTTATTTCGTTCGAGGAAGGTTTCCGTTTCCTGTATTTGCATGAGTGAACTTGTTGTGTCCGGGTGTGTGTATATGTATGTGTGTGTGTGTGTGTGTGTGTGTGTGTGTGTGTGTGTGTGTGTGTGTGTGTGGGCTCGGTTAGTGATAGGGGGGAGGAAGAGGGAGAGGAGGAGGAGGAGGAGGAGGAGGAGGAGGAGGAGGAGGAGGAGGAGCAGGAGGAGGAGGAGGAGGAGGGGACATTGCCTATGTTTCATGTTTTGTTCATGTGTTCCGTGTTGTTCTGTGCTGATAGTGGTGGTCATGGTAGTGGTAGTGGTGGTGGTAGTGATAGTAGTGGCGGGGGTGGTGGTGGTGGTGGCGTGTTGTGTCACATAATTCACATGATATCTTTTGAAAAAGCTCTAGTAACCCTTATGGATTTTTGCAAGCTCAGTCTTATGTTGGACTACAAGACAGGTGTTTCCACGCAAAAAAAAAAAAAAAAAAAAAAAATAGGAGCGTCAGATGCACTTTGTAAACTCAGGAACCACCATGTGTAAGAATGATTTCTCCTTTGTTATTTTATGTTCTTCTGTCTTACTTTGAATGAGAACTGCATGTGTTTTCAGTCTAGGAAAGTGAGCAGAAGCGTGAGATGTACATACCTGAAGCGTTAGCGAGGCTGGCGAGGCGCAGGGACCGCAGCGGACGTGGGAAGTTTGTAAATTTGCTGCTTAATAACACGTGAAGGGCCATTTGCCTCTCAGGGACGCTTCATTTTGCCCCAAGAGCCGCGTTTTAGGACATATTTAAGGCTCTTTATTTGTTATCTCGGTAATTATTGTTTTTTTCAAAGTTGAATATTAAGCACTCTTGATTTGTTGTCTTAGCTGTCATTATTTTTTTCTAAGTTTCAAGGTGAGTGACATTGATTATTTAACTCTCTTTATTTGTTATCTCAGTTATCATCATTTTTCCGTAGTTCCAAGGTGTGTGCCATAAAATAAATACTGAATGCATCTTCACCTTTAATGTAAACACTCTTAAATTACATTCGTGTAGCGAGCGACGCATGGTCCTCTCCATTAGATATTCTGCACATGTTTCTCCCCCAAAATTAGTTTAGGGTTTATATATAAATTTTCGCATATTCATACTTGCCTCTCTCTCTCTCTCTCTCTCTCTCTCTCTCTCTCTCTCTCTCTCTCTCTCTCTCTCCAAATACGCCGTAAGTACGTAAGTGTGTCGCGGCAACAAACGGCAAGCGAGTCCTGTCCTGTCAGCGTAAAGGCTCGTGGTCTGTCGTGCCATTACCAACGTGTCTTTCTGATTCCTTCCCTCGCTTCTTTGTTAACCAGTGAAGGGTAAGTATGACTGCCGGGCCCGCGTGTTTCTTGGAGGCTGATTCTGTTGCTGCATGATAAATGATACCAGAAGAGCGAGAGAGATGGAGAGAGAGGAACAATTTATGGGCTCTGATTTACTCATGTGAGGTCGGACATAACTGTAACTGTCAGAGCGATGTAGCAGCTGTGACTGGTGGTGTCTTTCTGCGGTGTGCATGTGTGTGTATGTTTTAGTATTCCATGTATATTAGTCCGTATCGTAGCGTTTCTGTGTTATTACGTGCGATTTATTGTTATGGTTATTAAGATTAGGTTGTCGTGCTCTCAGAAGCGTTAAGGTTGGTCAGGGTATGTGCTACAGTGTGTTGTTTTTGTGCCAGTGGGTTTTGGGGGTAGGAGAGAGAGAGAGAGAGAGAGAGAGAGAGAGAGAGAGAGAGAGAGAGAGAGAGTTGACCTTTTCTTCAGTCTTGTCGGACACTATATTCTTTCCTTGACCGAAAATTTTTCAGTACATTTTGTTGAATGTCTGTGGCTGGTGCTGGCTATTTCTGTTTTCTCAATTTTTTCCTTTTGTACTTCTCTGTTTTTCTTATTTGCTTTTTTATTCTTTTCTTGCTTTCTTTCTCTTTTCCCTTTTTCTCAATCTCTTCACTTTTTGCAGGGTTATCACATTTTCAAACATTACGACGTCTACTTTTGTGTTTTTTTTTTTTTACTTTTCTTCCCTTTTCCTTATTTCGTCTTCTTGTTCAATATTCAATTAATATAAAACCACCAACCACATTTTCAAACATTACGACGTCAAATCGCAACATTTAACAGGCTGAAGTTTAAGTTATATATAGATTTTCAAGGTGATTTTTATGATTACAAGAATTCTACTCCGTTAATAGAGTGATCATGAAAAAGTTGATATAATCTATACGTCCTTTGAAAGTAATCCTTATATATATATATATGAAAGCCAAAGCGTTTCATAATACAAGTTAAAGCTCTCTTAAAATGGTTCGTGGCCAGGAAAGTAAGCAGATGTGAGGGTAATTACTCTTGATCTCTGTGTCTGGTGTTCATTAGCATAGCACTGAGAAGCTACTCGTGAATACATGAGAACTTCGAGCTGTGAACCTTGTAATGGATGGGTGCGTATCCTTTTTAACCTCTTCAGTACCAAGAAACGTTTTCATATTCATTCTTCTTACTATTTGGTGATTTCTTACAGCTTCAGAAACTTATGTGGAGGATTGAAATAGGGAACTCCCATAGACCCTTCCTAATGTAAATAAAATCTCCTAATCGCACATAAAGCTTAAGGTAAAAATATATCCCAGTACTGAAAGGATTAAGGAGGTTGTTTTAGAGGAAGTAAGAAAGCGGGAAGAGGTGTAGGCGTCAGACGGAGTACGTGTGTCAGAACAATGGTGAAAAGTCCAAGTGTACCACCCTAGAATAAACCTAATCTCTTTGAACCTTTTTCTTACTCCAGGGCTTACTTCTTGTCTGGTGCCGGTGATGCTGAGGGTTCACGCAGTACAGAGAACACACAAAACCGAGCGACTCTGAAACACTTCTACCTTCACCTCAACTCCATTCAAAGACCTCTAATCGATTTTACACGGATTTTTAAACACTTCAACACTGGGAAACATTTTTACCTTGAGATTTGAATACGATTAGACCATTTTATGACATTAGGAAGAGTCTATTGAGGTCAGAAGATTAATGGCCACAGTCTTCACTAATCTAATCCCCACATGAGTGCTGTATAGAATCACCAAATAGTAAGCAGAATGAATATGGAAACACGTCATGGTACTGAAGAGGTTAAGAGCGTTTTGATAGTTCTAGTGACATATTAACAAGTTTTCTACATTATCAACAGGAGAAGCACTCTTGAGAACCCGCCTGATTATCTCTGTGGCCTCTGGAAAATAGTCATGATGTGAGAGCGAAGTGTTTGAATGAGAACCTTATAGAGAGCTTTATCGTTCACATTGAGTCGAAGCTTACTGGTGGTTCGTGGGTCGACTGGTCAGTGGTGGGAGGACAGATGAAAGCTCCACATGTGTATGCCTGTATAAATAATGACATTTTCTATTTCAAATATTTGTTTTTATAAGGCTTGGTTTAGTCTGTGATTAGTGTGATTATGTGTAATTGATGAGTTTGTTGTTGTTATTCAAGGTCCATTAATCTATGCTGGGTTTATACACACACACACACACACACACACACACACACACACACACACATTACTGTACCTTAATCTTTTCTTGGTGTACATATGTTTAAACGTATTGTATCTTGGCCTCCCCACCCCCTCCCATCTCTCTCTCTCTCTCTCTCTCTCTCTCTCTCTCTCTCTCTCTCTCTCTCTCTCTCTCTCTCTCTCTCTCTCTCTCTCTCAAGTTGTACGTATATGAATGCTCGGCTTAAGGAATTTGTGTTGCCTTTTGGAAATGTTCGGTGTTTTGGTCCTTAAGTTCAGAATGTCATTATTTGGAGTTTTGTGAAAGTTGAAGTTTGTGTGACGTGTGTGTGTGTGTGTGTGTGTGTGTGTGTGTGTGTGTGTGTGTGTGTGTGTGTGTGTGTGTGTGTGTGTGTGCGGGATGGGATCGTTTTATATACATACTAGTAGCAGAAGCAGACCAAGTATAAAAACAATGAGAGAGAGAGAGAGAGAGAGAGAGAGAGAGAGAGAGAGAGAGAGAGAGAGAGAGAGGAAAAAAAGATCTGTTAATTGTCTCTCCCGAAAAAAAGAAAAGCAGAGAATTTCAAAGAAAGAACCAATTCAGGATGTGTGTGTGTGTGTGTGTGTGTGTGTGTGTGTGTGTGTGTGTGTGTGTGTGTGTGTGTGTGTGTGTGTGTGTGTGTGTGTGTGCACGCGCGTGTGCGTGTGCGGGAAGGTTGGGTGGGTGTATTAGAACTTATAAGCTTTTTAAGTAAGTTTCTTTCTCGCCAAGTTTTGTGCGAATAATTTTCAGTGGAAGTTTATGAGTCCGGAATATTAGAGCTGTTAAGAGGTGTGCCTGCCTGCCTGCCCCTTGCTGCTTCCGCCGCCGCTGCTGCTGCTGCTCTTCCTTGGTACTCCGTATGAATTAACTGATCAATGAGTGCTAACGAAGTCTTCACTCTCTGAATATCATATTATCTTCACCCTTTGACTGTTAATGGTACTCTTTTATGATATCACGGAATGACAACAATAAAACCACGAGGACTTATGATTGTAATTTCAGATTCATAGCATGGCATTGTTATTGACTGCTTGTGACATTTATTTTACTATGATTTTTATCTGATAACTTATAGATAGCCAAGAGGATTATATTGAACCTACTCCATTATACCCATTGAAATCTCATGCCTTACAAAAAAGCATACTTTGAATTTTACTTCCCTCTACTGTTATGAAATGTTAATGGCACTTTTTTTCTTCAACGTTGATTTTACAACATTTAAATGATACCACTAGAACTAAATTTAACTATTTTCCTGCTATAGGTATGTTTTGCTAACTTTGAGACCAAAGTAATATATTTTTAGGATAGAAAAAAAGGTAATAGAAAGTGAGGTTACTTCAATCTCTACTAGGTTACAGAAGTACGTTTTAAAGATACTATAGTATAAAAATTAACCACAAGAACTATAGTTAACCCTTGTCCTGCTATAGACGTGTTCTGCTAACATTGAGACTACAGTAATAAATTGTTTGCGACCAATAAGAAAAATAGGTGAATTTAATCTCGGCTGGTTTACAGAAGTACGTTTTTTAAGATACTGTAATGCAAAAAAGGAGTCTTAAAAAAATGTAGATGGTTATGGTAAAGATTTTGTACCACTGTAAGGATTAAGCTACACAATTATACCATTTGCTGCCTTTCAAAAAAATTATTACTCTTATTCAAATATGCGCCGTGCGGAGAAGCCATGTGGAATATTATAAAGATGCATACTTGAAGCTTAGATATCGTATTTTTACAAAGGACGCTCATGATAAACTGCCACCAATATTCGTGTTATTCATACCAATTAAGAGTAAAATACCTTCTCTCTTTATGTCCTTTAATTTCGTAACTAGGTGTGTCAATATTCCTAATTACGCGGACATGATTATTCCGAGAAGTGACGTGTTTCCCCAACAAATTAAAAGACTGAACCATAAAAATTTCCCAGAAGTTTCGCACGGAGGAGGAAGTTTACGTACAAGGGAGGAAGAAGATTGCAAAACAAGCGCATGGAAATGAAAGCAAAGGGAAAAAATAATGTTTGAGGTGCAGCGTGTCAAGGAAATATATTTGACATCATAAGTAATTAAATTTGTGTGTGTGTGTGTGTGTGTGTGTGTGTGTGTGTGTGTGTGTGTGTGTGATAGTTCGATGGGTGGAGAGAGAGAGAGAGAGAGAGAGAGAGAGAGAGAGAGAGAGAGAGAGAGAGAGAGAGAGAGAGAGAGAGAGAGAGAGACGTGTGTAATATAGAAGAAAGACATGCAGAAAAGAGACGAGAGAGCGAATATTGAAGAGCAGAGAGAGAGAGAGAGAGAGAGAGAGAGAGAGAGAGAGAGAGAGAGAGAGAGAGAGAGAGAGAGAGATAAAGGATCAGCTGTGTCGGAGTTTCACGCGCTGATAATTTTGCATAACATTAATATCGCCGATGCAATCCACTGATAGGATCTTCGAATATCAAGCGGAAATATTGGAATTCCTAACGTGTGTGTTTTTCTTTGCGTTTTCAGGAATAAGTAAGTCCTGCTGTATTGATCATCGCGATTAACAAACACTTCCTGGTGGAGTTTTAAGCGTGATTCTTTCCTGTTAGGTTAGGTTAGGTTAGATTGTCTTTGATTTTTTTAGGTTCTGAATGGTTAGATGAATTTTGTTAGGTTAAGTTAGGTTAGATTAGGTTAGGTTAAGGTTAGGGTGTAAGGTTAGGTTCTGTTAGGTTAGGTTGGAGTGTAAGGTTGTCTGTTTTATTGGGGAGTTTTGTTAGGTTAGGTTAGGTTAAGGTGTAAGGATGTCTGATTATTAGGGGGTTTTGTTTGGTTAAGTTAGGTTAGGTTAGGTTAGGTTCGAATATAAGGTTGTTTGATATTTTTTGGGGTTCTGTTAAGTTAGGTTATTTTTGCTAGGTTAAGTTGTGTTAGGTTAAGATTGTAAGGTTATGTTCGGTTTTGAAGGTTGTATTAGGTTTCGTTAGGTTAGGTTTGTTAGGTTATGTGAAGCTCTGTTAGGTTAAGTTAGCGTTTTTTCTTTGTAAGTAATTGATGCATGTCTGAATTTACCTGTTTGTACCACGAATAATATTTGATTTTATTGATATACAGTACTTATAATCTGTAAACTATATATTTCTATCTATCCTTTTTTTATCTATCTGTCTATCTATCTATATATCTACCTACCTATCTATCTTTCTATCTATCCATGTATCTATGTATCGATCTATGTATCGATGTATCTATCGATCTATCTATCTATCCATCTTTCTATCTATTTATCTATCTATCTATATCTATCTATCACAAGAGAATGACTAAAAAGATACAAGTGATGAAGGTTATTTCCTACGAAACGAGATTGAAGATAATAAATTCCTTATAGACGTAGTTAAGACGGGACCTGATAGCAGTCTCAGTGGTGTAGGTGTTATAACAAGCCGGACGTAGATAAAATTCTTTGGATCAGTAACCAGAATGAAACAAGAAATAACGGGTTCAAGGTTGACAAATTTAGGTTTAAGAAAGAAATAGGAAGAAACTGGTTCTCAAAATAGAGTGGTAGATGAATGGAAGGGACTCAGTAATCAGGTTGTTAGTGTCATATCAATAGGGAACTTTAACCCCTTCAGTACCGTGACGCATTTCCATTTTCATTCTTCCTTACGATTTGGTGATTTTATACAGCTTCAGAAACTCATGTGAGAGATTGAAATAGTGAAGACTCTGGCCATTAATCTTCTGACCTCTATAGACCCTTTCTAATGTCAATAAAATGGTCTAATCCTATACAAATCTCAAGGTGAAATTGTGTCCCAGTATTCAAGGGGTTAAAAGAAGATTAGACCGATATATGAAGGGGAATAATAGGTGGAAATAGGTATTTATATATATTTCATACAGGAACTTCCATTTGTTAGCCTGATGTTTTCTTGCAGATTCTCTTATTTTCTTATATTCTTTACCAAGTATCTATCTATGTGTATCTATGTATGTATCTATCTGCTCGTGTGTGTATGTTTTTCTCCCTCGGATCTCTGTGTATTTTTACTTGTGTATCTGCGTGTCTGTCTCTCTCTCTCTCTCTCTGGTGGTACTCATGGTACAGAAGGAGGAGCAGGAAGAGGAAGAGGAAGAGGAGGAGGAGGAGGAGGAGGAGGAGGAGGAGGAGGAGGAGGAGGAGGAGGAGGAGGAGGATCTGTCTGTTCTAATGGTGAGGTGATAATGTAACAAGAGTGATGGTTTGGTGAGCATCCTTGGTTGTAGCTACTTCCAGCTGACTGAGTGATAATGGTGGTGGTGGTGGTGGTGGTGGTGGTGGTGGTGGTGGTGGTGAGTG